>NW_026267449.1:305742-312560 GCF_000697945.3 Frankliniella occidentalis
GTAACGGCGAATAATGACGGGCGTAATTTCTGGATCTTCCCTAAGAAGAGTCCATAAGGTACGTTCGCGCGGCACCATGCGTGCGCCCGCCACGCAGACGCATTCCTCTTAGGAGGAGGGTGCACGAGTGATGAGGCTCTGCACCCAGACAGATTCCTCCACGTTCTCCAGGTCGGCCGCGCCGCGCGCAGCCAGCGCCCGGTGGTTGAGGCCTTGGGCCCCGCCAGCCCCGAGGAGGTCGTGCTGCTGCTGGTGCTCTGCACACCGACAGATTCCTCCACGTTCTGCAGCTCGGCCGCGACGCGCGCAGCCAGCTCCTAGTCCGGTCGAGGCCCTGGCAACAGCAGGTTCTAAGGCATCTCTACGTCGAATTGAAACTTCATACTTCATATGCTTGATCACCAAACCCTCTCAGCATTTCTTGAGCATAGCACATCATGCATCATTGCAAGCGATTCAGAAGCATCACGCCTAAATGTAAAGTGTTTAGCTCATGGACCATGTAACTCAAATCAGACAGTGATAGTATTTTTTCCATGAGTCAAACCTCACCTCAAGAAATGTTTTCTCTCACTTTACACCCCCTCATTCCTTCCCCCAGTAACTCTTTACTTGTATAAAGCAGAGTGTTGGTT
Source organism: Frankliniella occidentalis (assembly GCF_000697945.3). NCBI lineage: Eukaryota > Metazoa > Arthropoda > Insecta > Thysanoptera > Thripidae > Frankliniella > Frankliniella occidentalis. The sequence continues at coordinate 306,378 of NW_026267449.1, forward strand.
TTCAAGGCAGGGAATGAATAATGGTTGGTTTTGGTGACATGACTCCGTAACAGGAGATGTCGGATTTTGTTCTGCCAAAGAAACGTCAAGAAAAAAAAAATCACGGGAACTCCAAAAAAGTTGACTTCCCAATTTGTGCCGTGCATGTAGGACTCTTGACAAAGTTTTAAAGGTTCCCTTTCAGATTTCATGGAATTAAAAGACTCAAAACTACATGGCATAGCATTTTTTTTTTAATTTTAACCTCATATGTAAGTTTTTTCTTTAATGATAAATCTCCAAAACTAATGAAGTTAGTATACTACTTTCTAGAAATTGGTACCAAATTACTTGATTCATTTTCATGGAACGGATACGCAAAACACTTACATCATTTCTGTTTTTTCCTGCCCACATAACTTTCTCTATACATGAAGGTAGTCACTAGAATGACAAGTAAAGCATCAGGCATCTTGTTCAGTTACATTTATTTATTTATTCGGTGCTTCCAATAAATGACATATATTCCACATTTTTATAGTTTTTTGCATAAAAACCAGTAGAGGATAGAAACTTAAATTGTCAGCTCATAGCATAATACAGAAAATGGAATTCCCCACATTCCGAAAGATTGACAAATAGTTGTTAAATAACATGAACACATTGAGGAGATACAATACAACCCAGTCTGATTTTCTGTAGAAAAAGGGATCTAGAACATAAATTTGACATACATGATAAACCCAGGGCTATACAATTCTTTTAATACATCACATTCCTTGAATATTACATATAATACAACACAACTCATAAAGGGATTGAAACTTACACACTATGTCGGCTCATAGCATAGTACATACATAAAGGGATTCCCCACATCCTGAAGGGTTGGCAAATAATTGTAGAATCAGGCAGCAAATACATTTTGAAGAGGAACACATTCAGGAGAAACAGCCTAGGATATAGATTCATGTAAGCTGATTCTTGTTTCTGCATACAATAGGTAGGTCCTCAGTTATAAACTTTATTGAAAACATTTTGCATTCTGCGCGATGCTCGATGGAGGAAGTCAAGCCTACTGATGTCATTCATATCCAGGTCTGAAGTCAGCCGCTTTATGTATTTATCATTTCTTAGAGCTGAGATTTTGCGTCCTCTTCCAGGAGCAGCAAGAGGATTAGCAAGGATGTGCACGTCGACTGTGTACTTGTCATCCAAAGTCACGAAAGCTTCTGAATTTGAAAGTACAAGATAATTATTTCAACAAAGTTGAACAAATCCAAATTAAAACAGATGGTATAACAAAGCTTACTCAAGACAGTGAAACAGCTGGGGTTGGAGACCTTGACTTCCTTGTTGAAAGACCTATTAGTCGATTCAGAAACATTGTTGGTCCTATGAAATGAATCCTTGACACTAAGGACAGGAATCTTTGGGACCCACTCCTTATCGAGGTACTTGAAGAACAGTCTCAACTGTGGCATCCATCCCTTCTCAACAGCCTCATATGCAAGGTCATACAAGCCTGGAAGGATTTCTTGAGTAGGCAGTAATGGCAGAGCTCCTGCTGACCTAATGATAGAAGCCACTTCCTCTTCAGTTTTGATGAGGTGGTACAAACCTAACTTATTCTTAGGATATGAGTAAACTGCCTGAAATAAAAGGAAAGCCACCCTTTTAAAATTTTTAACTAAGCAGAAATATGGCTAGAAAACTTTGGAAACAGATTATACTGTTCCTGACATCATGCAAATTTAATTTTAAACTTGCCACATCATAGTGCCACAAGCAACCTTCTACAGTGGCATTCGGGAATTTCGTTTTCCAGGCATTTAGTTGACCATCCTCAAAATCGCATTTGATAGTAGTCGGATTGAAATTAGGCATTAATGTTTTTAAAAAGTCAAACAAAACTTCATAAGCTAGTTGGGTCCTTCGAATCATAATTGCTCGTGCCATAACAATTGCCTGCAAGTTAAGTTATAAATATGTTGAGAACATGAATGTAAAAAAAATACAGCAGAGCTAAAGCACATATTATTTTTGGAACAGCCTACTTACATGATATCTCCAAGCACACGAAATGACAAATATCTGGGATGCAATTGGCTTTCGGAACAGCTTCCTTTCTGTCCCATCAGAAAATATCTAGTCAAAATAGGACAAGGGATGAAAATGTGTTTGAGAAACAAGAAGGTTGTGAACAAACAAATTTTGACCAATGAAAAATTACCATTTTCCTTGTTTGCATGAGAGTCTTCATTTCATCAGATATGAAGACCAGTGAAAGGGTACCAGCAGCCATTGACCCACACATGCCCGCATATATACTGCCTTGGGAATTCACACATTTTGTCAGGTGCGCATATTCAGGCTGTAGAAGAAAGGCTCCGAAAACTTCAAGTGACTGTGGGACTGGAGGTCTCAACTCAGCCCTGATTGTGTTTAGCCTGCTGACAATGGTTCCATATCCAACCTGAGATCTAACTTCAATGGGGTACCTACATAAAGGAGTGCATTTTGAAACGCTGAATAATGTTCAACGATATGAATCAGGGAATAATCCAAAACTTACTTCTGACCCTCTTGTTGAATTATTTCTTGGAATGAAGTTTGATCACCATTTCTTACCCTTAGAATAATATCATGCTTCAGAGATCGCACTAAAGGCTTATACACGTTGGAGTCGTGGGAGTGTCCTTTCAGGTGAAAAATCACGTTTTGATCCAGCAATGCCTTTGCAGTCCCAGGGCATGGCCAGCCAGCTCTCTTAGCATGAATGCATCGCAAATATGCAAATGTTTTGTCAGGACGCTTATTATTCAAATGGTAAAAAAATCCATTCCCACTGTGATATACTTTGGAACCTGGAACCTGCCCTCCATACGACAGAAGTGCTGCCATATCGCCAAGCAAACCTAAAATAGACGTAATTATTGTAAGCTATAGCGAGGTTAAAGTGTAAGGAATCTCTCATGTTTATATCAGTTGATATACAGTAAAGAAAAATATGTTCTTTCACTTACTCTACAAAAACAGAGAAATGTAACAAACAGCAAACAGAAGAGACTTTCTTGGTAAACCAGGGATTTCGTAGATGATGTGATATTTGTTTACAGTCGTTAACAGAAACCACCGAGGTAAGGAGGTTAAGGAGTCCGACAAGTCGTTTTGTCAGGATACCAAGCGCATGGGGATGAGAAATCGGAAGGAGCGCTATCAGTATAAGAACAAAAAAAAAAGGGGGAACAGGGGAACGAGGAACACTGGAAAGACGACGCGAAGAAGGGCGTCACTATAAAAAGTTGACAACTTCAGCATCAGTCTATTAAACCTAAACTTCAACCGTGTGTCAGCCAACTACCTTTATATTCCTAGTTTCTGTGATGTACTCTGAGGACAAGTGGGTACTGATTGGGAGAACTTTCAAATGAGAAAAAAATGTATTTCAATTGAGGGACTTCCCCCTGACCTAGAAGCAACAATTAATCTTCTTTATAGTAAAAAGAAAAGCAAGTCTGTAAAAATTAGTCCCATAATAAGAATCGTCATGGCACCAAATGTAGGAATCCAAATCGTCATAAAAAAAAATTTAAAACAGGTCTAAAAATTATGCCTTTAAAAATGAATAATCATGGTATCAAGGTAAGACACCTGTTTTAGGCTTCAGAATGTGTGATCATCATGAGATCAGAAATACTTCTTAGGTCAGACAGGAGCGACGAATACTGAAAGTATCTCGTACTAGTTTCGCCATACAGTGGGTCCTGTGGTACAAAGAAAGAAACACAAGTGTTACAGTAAAAGTTATCATTGAAGAACTCAGTATGTGTATACTATGGTGACCTTACTATTATTTGATTGCCAGTTAACGTTTCTTTCTTCTGGGCAACAGACATGTAGAAATCTACATGCAATGCAAATTGCTGCTGCATGTACAGCTCAAGAGCTGGAGGCATTATCAGTAAAGCATCATTTCGAATCATTCCCACAACAGCTACCCTAATCGTCTCATGAAGTATTACCTCATTGTATTGGACAGAATCACCTAGGTCCTTTTCCTGCAAATATTATAAACTTTTAATCAGAGAGAAACAAATGAGTAACCGAGCTTTCAGCAAAATGCCATCAATTAAAAATGGCAAATACTAAATAGTACTCATGGTACATACCATCTCATGGCCAGGCTCATTATGGTACGGATATTCACACAGCAAACTCTGAATTGATAGTATTACACTGCTTAAAGACATTGATGGACTCCAGGAAGGTCCTGGCCAGGTACTGCAGAAAGAGAGGGATCATTTTAACCGAAAAACAAACCAAATCAAAGTAGTAACTTCCACCCTGTAGGTGCTCAATAGCTTACCCAAGAATGCTGAGGCACACTTTCCCACATGTATATAGATTAGGATTAAATCGAACCGTCCCACTCCCAGTTGTCATAAACTGGACCTGAGGTGGACTCCATGGGTAGTTAACAGGAAAGGTGACTAGGAAGTAGAAAAATCCTTTTTCATATGGTGTGCCTTCCGGACCCATAATCAAGACGTGAACCATCATAAAGTTTTCTTCATCAGGTACCACGCAGACCATGTCTAGTGGACTTTTTACAATAGTCCTGATGTCTCTGAAAAAGTGAAGTAGTGAATGAGCCAATCATAACCTAGCACAGTGCAGGAGAATGCGAATAAAACAACTAGTTATTACAACTTGATGCGACGAGCGCATTTCGTCGGGATGGTAAGAGCAGAATTTCCTTGTTCAGACATAGAAAATTTGTACTAATACTAATTATTTTAAGAAGATGAATTTGAATAAAGTGCTCGCGGAGCTACTTCCAGACAAACTTCTCGGGGCTGATGAACAGGGCGGCAACGGCAAGTGCGGCAGTGTATCATTCGAAAAAAAAACTGCGTACAGACTTTTCGGAAATGAGTTTCAAAGTTTAAGAAGTACCTAAGCAAATATTTTGTTTTACCATGTAGAAGCAGACTGTTGTCCTTTTAAATTCTTTTTTTAAAACTTGCAGCGTCTGCTTTTCAATGGTTGGTACGACGTACAAATAGTCACCTACTACCTACGACAATAATTTCTGGAAAACAAAGGCCAAGAAGTCCCCAAATGTTCTCTCTCTCTCTCTTTCTTTCTGCTTCTTAAGGGGGCTTTTATCTTCCCAAAATGCATTTTTGGTACATTTGTCAATAAAATTAGTTTCTGAGCCACTGTAGGTGTAGGGATGGAACCTGAGGGTAAATTTCTCAACACAAGGTATAGCTTAACACATTAACAATATCAGAATGCCATGAACTTTACTTTGAAGAGGTCCCAAGTGTGTACTTCTATTTTTATAGGATATCTTCTCTTAAAGTTTACGCGCAAGATTTCTCCGGAGAAAGTGGTGATAAAAAACTGGTCAATAGCTTGTTTGTTTCAGTTCAACAAAGACTACAAATTGACGCAGGGGTTTTACTGAATTTTGAAAAATAAAAATTATACATGATAAGTTATATTTAGAAAATAATTTTTTTACTCTAAATAGAGGATAATTTTTATTTCTCAAAATTCAGTAAAACCCCTGTGTCAATTTGTAGTCCTTGTTGAACTGAAACAAACAAGCTATTGACCAGTTTTTTATCACCACTTTCTCCGGAGAAATCTTGCGCGTAAACTTTAAAAGAAGATATCCTATAAAAATAGAAGTACACACTTGGGACCTCTTCAAAGTAAAGTTCATGGCATTCTGATATTGTTAATGTGTTAAGCTATACCTTGTGTTGAGAAATATACCCTCAGGTTCCATCCCTACACCTACAGTGGCTCAGAAACTAATTTTATTGACAAATGTACCAAAAATGCATTTTGGGAGATAAAAGCCCCCTTAAATGGGGGTTGGTCCAAGAAGTGGGATTTTTTTAATTTATTATTTTCATGGTCGCCTAAGGGGTAACTTGAGAAAGTAGAGCCCTGGGGGCCAAAATTTCGTCCGTTTGGATCTATCTCTCACCGTTTAGGCGCTAGAGGGAGTTTTACTCACAAAACTAGTTTTAAATGTAGTTTCGAACCATTCTGGACCTGAAAAGCCAATAGAGGTTAGACCACACATGTCAGTACAGTGCATTATGTCAACAGAGTCGATAAGATTCATCATAGGACTAGGTTTTGAATGAATAGAAAGAAATACGCGTTGTAATATAAAGATCT
>NW_026267449.1:317484-317781 GCF_000697945.3 Frankliniella occidentalis
AGAAAGGGATGTAACGGTGAAACACCGCGACTACAATCCACCCTTCTGCTTAGAAAACGTTTTTTGGGGTGGGGGGGGAGGGAGTTTCTTACCTCTTTTGCGGTTTTGGGCCTTCTTTTACATTTAATTGTTCACTACAGCAATTGTTAACTTATTTTCGTCAAACAAGACCATCTAGCGCCTAAACGGTTAGAGATAGAGCCAAACGGACGAAATTTTCGTCCGAGGGGCTCTTCTTTGACAAGTTACCCCTTAGGAGACCATCCAATATTTTCGGAAATTAATAAATTTATTTTT
>NW_026267449.1:317831-318157 GCF_000697945.3 Frankliniella occidentalis
ATTTCATTTTCGTGTTACAAACTGCGCTTAAACACAATTTTCAAGTATAAAACTGCCATACTTTAGATTTTAGTACTGCTGCAATTCATCAAAGCGGTTTTTTTTTTCAGTTATATTTCAATCAGACTATTGTTATCTTAGACTGAAAACAGCAAATATAGTTTACAGTTTTGAACTGTGTATATGTCGCACTTAAAATATAAGTAGACTTTGTGTGACAACGTACACTCTGAACGTCTTTTTACCGACAGTACTCCCTCGTTGCTTCACCTGTGCGATGAGTTTGCCGATTCCTTGGTCGGTGGGGTTTTACGTCGCCTAGCCTA
>NW_026267450.1:0-3654 GCF_000697945.3 Frankliniella occidentalis
CCCCTCTCTCTCTACCGTCTCTCTTTATCCTGTGGCAAGAGGCAAACGGTGCTTCGTAGGCTACACATGAGACTCCCAATTGAGCAGCAGATAGTGAGTCACTCGCTACTCGCGGTCTATACTTGGTCAACTGTGCTGCTAACAGGAGTGAGGAGTGTAGCAGGTAGGTTGCCTACGCACCTATGGGTCCCTGTGCGATAGTCGTGTTCAGTTCAGTTCAGGTAATGAACTGCCGGGGCTCGCTAGCGCGCGGTTATTTGCCTCTGCTGTTCCAAAGGAGGTGATTTTCTATTTTTCTTACACTCCTACACTATGTTCCGTTTCCGCGAGGCTCGCACTCCTGCCCCGCCGGGCCCGTGAGCACGCCGGGCGCAGCGCCCCAGTGTAGCCCCAAGCGTCTGCGCGACAATTACAGCGCATTAGAGTCGTTTCGCGGTCCTGGCGGGGCGTGGCGGGGCGTGGCGGGGCAAAGGGTGGAGGCGCCGGCCGAAGCGTCGAAACGCCCGGCACCGCAGCGCCAAGCGCCTTGGTCTCCGAGGAGTGACTGCGCCCCGCCACGCCCCGCGGGTTTGGTTCAGCTCGTTGATTGCGTTCTGATAATGACGCCCAGTAAAAGCTTGTATTTTTTTTCCTGCGTCTTTATTTTCTTTCTTTCTTTCTTTCTTTCTTTCTTTCCCCCCTCCTTCCCATATCCTTTTCTCACCTCCCATAGCCCGGTCGTCGTCGAGGTTCGAATCCCTCCCGCACTAACCGAGGACCCTCCACTATGGAAATGCCTCGCGAGATCAAAGCGCGTGGAGCAAGTTGCGGTCGCTGGATACTTCTTCCAAGCCTCCCCCCTCTCGTGGGCGGAGCCCCCGGACGGGTAGGCCACACGCGAGCATGTGTGTTGCGCAGGCCAGCCGCCTGTTGCTCACATGCGTGGCCCCCGCCGCCCCACCCACCCACACGCCCCCACACGCACGCGCCCCAACGCGTCGCAGCGTGAGGCACTCTACCCCTTCCGCAGCCACGCCCCCGCCGCCCCCACGCTCCCGCCGCCCCCACGCTGGCGCCCCACCGGCGCCGACGGGCCGTCAAAGCTCTCACCTGTGCACGCCACCCTCCTCTCACATGGGTAACGCCCACACTGTCAAACGTACTGTTTCGTTCAGCATGTTTAAAACAACGCAACAACAGCATTGATATGCAAGAGCGAAAGCATTAAAAATTCGTCGTTGTATCCAGTGATTGGTTTTGCCACGCAGGTTCTTTATGAGCAGTTCCCCTATGTATACATTATTTTAATTTCAGTTCAATTTACGCGTGAGTCACACATTTGCACAAAGACCGACGACTTTCTAAAGAGCTTAACCTAATGAAGTCTCACTTTAGCCAATTTCTATACACACACACACTTACACACTAACACAGATTGTACAAACTGAAAGTCGCCCTCTCCCTCCCACTCACACCACAAAGCAAAGAGCCGCGGAGCAAGTGTGCCACGATGGCAGGAGCACAAAGCTAGTCGTCGCAAGTCGTGGAAGTGTAAACTTTTCCCCTGTTTGAGGTAACTGTGCGGTGTGAGTGGGAACGTGTGTGTGTGACAGAGTGGCAAAGGGTGCTGTGTGTGTAGGCGGCGCGGCGTTAGTTAGCTCTAGGCCTAGCGGCTGCCTGTTGCTCTGCGTCACCCCTGCTCGCTTCGCTTAGAGTGACGGATGGGGTCCCGCCCCGGACTATGGCTCTGCACACACACACACACACACACACACACACTGGCTCCCCCGTCACCGCTTGACATATAGGGCCTTTACTGCTGCGCCCCCGCAACCCCACGGCCGGGGCCGGGGCCCCCTGCCACCAACTTCTTGGCTGAGATTGGAGCGGGTATGAAGACGAAAGAAAGAATGGAAGACAGACACATTTAAAGAAAAACCGCGGCTTGAGCTGTTTACACCTTGCGTCCCAGCGAGGTGGCGTTTTCTAGCAAAACGTGTACTGTAAAACTTAAGTGACATGTGAGACATTACAAGTGCGACATCCTTGGTATGCTGTACAAAAAACTGATCAACATTTTTGTTTATAGCTTTGTGAGATCTGTAAACATGCTCAGTTTAGGATATATGTTAGTACGCCAGTGTGAAAACATTTGTTACAGTCTAAGAAGATGCAGAACAGTTCACAATTGTGTCACACTTAACGAATGGATCTGCCAGCAGTCTAGAGCAAGGTCTAAGGCGCATTGGGATGGTGCGGCGTAGGTAGCCTTCCGTTCCGTTAGAGACTGTTTGGGGACTATCTAAAATGCCTCGTAAACTAAGGGGTTATGGTTGCACGTTATTTTATACACTTGAGGCACATATTTGCAATGTTGGGCCAGCCCCTTCACCAAGCGCGCAGCCGAGGCTGGGTCGCGGCGCGGTGGGTCGTGGCGAAAGCGCCGGGCTGGACGACGACGCAAGGGGACGTGGAACGTGAGAAGAAAGTCCATTAAGGACAAAATTCCCGGGAGTCGGTTTGAGTGTAAGTTTAAACGACCCACGCGTATGCCCGGGCAGAGCCCCCATCCCTCCTCTCCACCGCGCCTGAGCCAACTCGCGCTTGGAGCAGGCGGAGGGAGGGAGGGATCGGAGGGGCAGAGCCGGGGGAGGGAGAGCAAAGGAGAAAACCGGTGGAGAAAGGCAAGAAAGAACGGCAAAAGGGGTGGAAGGAAGCAAGGGGATCTGCGCGCGCGTTGCTGTCGCGGCCGCCCCTCCCCGGGCCGCCGCGCCTCGTCGCGCGGAAGGGGTGGATGAAGGCGCGCACCAGTGGCAGTGCCACGGCACGGCAAGGAAAAGGGTTTAAGAATTGACGGACAGGGAGTGCCTCCCCCGGCGGGTCCTCCTACCTTCAATCAGGGCCACAGCAGCACCACCCCGAGGGCCGCGCCGAGGGTGGTGCTGCAGCAGGGTGGGTGTCACGGGGCGGCGGTGTGTCAGCATTACGAATATTTCAAGGGAGAAACCGCGGGTCGATAGCCAAGAGCTTACCGCACCGCGTCGCGTCGCTCTGGCTGAAACACATAGCATAACACACACAATAGGGACACTTTAAACCGAGGTAACCGGCACAAAAAAATATCTAGAATGAAACAGCAGCTTGAATAAACTTCATTATAGAATTGTAGTGTGCACTAGTTTTTAGTGCTTTTTGATATATTTTTTTATTTTCATTTTTTGCAGCGTCGGGTCGCGGGACGCATGTTGCACTGAAGCGGTCGTTGAGGTACTGCCGGCCACTGCGCGGTGCACCCAAGGCCATCAAACATGTCGGGCGCGCTCGCTCGCCCCGCGCCTTTGACTTTCGCATGGCTATCCTCACATTACCTGCAGCCGTGCCCCGCCGGGCCGCGCCACGCTAGTTCAAGCCTTTTAGCCTTTGCTGCATTTTGCATGGGCGCTGCGGTGACTCGGTGACTCGCGATCACCGCCGCCCGCCTTGTTAGAGTGAGAGAGATGGGGGGAGAGAGAGAACAGGAAGGAGTAATGGGTGAATGAAACATGCGCTGCTGCCTCTCCTTCTCCCACTTTTCTGCCAGCGCCGCGTCGCGCGGACCAATCTCACTAATACAACATTAATGGCCCAGTAATGAGCACCTGCACCCCCTCCTCCCCCTCCCTCCTGTTCCCCTCC
>NW_026267450.1:3729-8867 GCF_000697945.3 Frankliniella occidentalis
TGCCCCCTTCCAGGGCATCAACGATTGCCCGGCTAGGCCACGTCATTGTTTAAGTGGGAAATTACAGCCGTGGCGATGATGTTGCGTGATCAATATTGATCAATCAGATCTCCACCGCCCCCTTCACTCCCCACGCCTTTCACTTTTCACTTCCTTCTTGCCATCCTGCTCCCGCCCTCACCTACGTCCCCCCCTCTCCTGCAGCCGAGAGCGTCGCGCCCACCTCTCGGCACCAGCACGCGTCTTATCAGTGTTCACACCACACATCTCTGCTCGCCTCGGCTCGCCCCCCCCCCCTCTTCTTTACGCACAATGGTGATTTTAAAAACGCCTTTCCTGTGTTCGCAGCTGCTCTGATGGGAAGCGGCTCCCTGCTATACGCCACACGTCAGTAGGCGCCGAACGCCACACGCGGGTCCGCCTCACGCGAGGAGCCGTGGGCGTTCGCTGCGCTACCCGGCCCCACCCCTTCCACCGCCGCACGGCGGGCGCCGGGCAGTGGTTCGCGCCGTTGTGTGGTAACGCCCTACACCCGCGCCTAATGAAAAATGTTGCTACTCCTGCCGCACAGGCGAAAAACAAAAGCAAACGGCCTGCAGGAAGGCGGCGCGGGCGCGTAAGTTTTTAATGCCGGCGCTACGCTACGCCACGCCACGCTCCCCAGCGCGCGCGCGCACGCACACACGCGCGCGGCCCTAATGCCCCAGCCCTTGATGGACCAATAGCCGGAGCGCCCTCACGCCCCCCCGCCAGCACGAAGCAGGCGCGGGGTGGGGCGTCATCGGCGTGTGGAGCAGATGGGAGAAGCTCACGCGCCTTTTCTTTTAGAGGTTTCTGCTCGGCACCGTTAAAGATAAAATGATTAACGACACACGCGCACTTTCCACCAATGGTTCAGTCACCAGGTGAGGGTACGACAAAGTAGTCACAAATAGATGCGTATCTCGTGCGAGCGGATGTCACTGATTGGAAAACCTTCCACTCCTTATCTCTCTCGAGAGGCAGGACGTCACCGTGTGTCAGGGCCACCACACAACTGTACCTACTAGGTGACTGATTCACGCCGCGCACTTTCGTAGTTCGCCTGCACTCGTCATGCGGTACAGTGTCACTGCGGAAGTGCGCGCGGCGTGAATCAGCCACCTGGTATGCTGGGTTGCCTCTACTAGCTCTACCCGTAGGACGCCATGACCCTCGGGGTTTGCAAGTTGTGTCGTAGCCCCGACACACGGTAGTTTGTGGCCGGCTTTGAGGTGGCGACGCGAGCGTGCAAGGAAGCCGCCCAAACAGACTCGTTTGACGCTGAGCGCCTGCCCGGCCGCGGCCCGCCGCCCCAGACCCGTGTGTGGGTGTGGCACCCCGCCGCGGCCCGCAGTGCCTGGGCCTCCGCCGCCTCCGCGCGCCGCGGCTGAATCGATCCGAGCCGAGCCGAGCTGGGGCGGGCAGAGCCGAGCCGGGCCGCGGGCTTAATGAGCCTAGCTCAGAGAAAAGAACTAATGTGAGGGAGGAACTGATGAATGACGGGAGAGGGAGCGAGAGGAGGGCGCGCGGCCCGGCGCGGCGGCGGGAGAGAGCGAGAGAGGGAGAGGGGGGGGGGGAGGGGCGAGGTCGCGCTCAAGGAGGTGTATGCGCCAGCGGGGGTGGGCGAGCGAGCGAGCGAGGAGGGAGCGTAGGAAGGAGGGTGTTTAAAAAGATGGGGTAAAAGTGTGCAAGAGAGAGAGCGAGAGAAAGGGGGTGGTGGCAGAGGCGAGACGCGCGGGGCGGAGATGCCGGAGAGCGCAGAGAGAGAGAAAGAGAAGTTTAAAACTCACATGTTCCGATGAGTGCTGCGGAGCGAGTGAGACAGTGGGAGACCAGGCGAGGGGGCGAGGGAGAGGAAAAATGAGAAGGTTGGTTGGGATGGGGTAGGGGCAGGGTGGGAAGAGGGGCGAAGGACAAGAAAGTGCGACAGAGAAGGACTGCTTGATGTTGTTATTATTGTTGCTCCGCGTGGCGCTGCCTGAGATAAGGAGAGCGGGGAGGAAAAGACAGAAAAAGGAGCGAGGGGCCGTCGTGTGCGTGTGCGAGAGGGAGCGAGAGAGTGTGTGCGAGAGGGAGCGGCGCTGGTAGGGAAATGAGTGAGGGACGCGCGGGGGAGGAGGGGTGAGTGCGAGGGAGAGGGGCAGACAAGAAAAGCTGTAAGGATGAAATAAAAGCAAAGATGTGAGTTTTAAGGCATGGGAGGGAAGACTCCGGGAGGGGTGTGAGAGGGTGGCTTTGCCGCCGGCTGGGGGGTGGAGAAGGGGGGGGGACTAATCTCCGGTGGGAGGAATGGAGGCGGAGGAGGGGGGGGGCACACGTGTAGAAGAATGTTAATGAATGCCCTCCCTGCCGTTCGATCGGCGCGGAGGAGCTCCGCAGGCGCCCGAACGGGGATAGGCAGGACGGGCACGGCCAGCGGCCTTAAGGGGGACCTATAGGGGAGACCTTAGGGGGACCTTAGGGGGACCTTAGGGGGACCTTAGGGGAACCCGCTGCTCGCGCGGGCACGCCAGCAACGCTAAAACAAATTATTTATCTCAAAACTTGCTCTCATTTCGCCCTTTCTCCCGCTCTTTCTCCTCTTCTCTTCAATCAATCTTGTAATTTATTCCATTTACATTCTGCGGAGCGCAGGGTACGGCGAGGATGAGGACGGGTGGACCCGGCGGGAAACAAAAACAAGTCCGAGCGGAAACGAGAAGAGCGGGGGAGAGCACGGTGAAAAAGAGAAAGGGCTGAGAAACTCGGGGCTGCGATCTGATGAGAATGTTGGGCGCGGTGCCCGGTGCATTGAAGGGGTTGGCCCGTGGCGCACCTCTCCGCCGGTGGTGGTGTTTGGGGGTGCACGGAGGAGGTTCGTGAGGGTGCACGCCACGGGTGCCGCATGCGGCGGGGGCGGGGCACCCTCTCGGCTCCGGCTATGCCCTGCCCTGCCCCGCCCCGCCTCGGCCCGTCAGACCGACGCACAAAGCGAAGCCCGGCAAAGTGAAGCTGGAAAGGAAAGTACAGGAAAGGAATGGGAAAGGAAGGGAAAGGGTTGCCTTAATTTATCATGAGCCCCTTGCGATCTGAGACGCGCACGCCCCACGCTGCCGCGGCCCACTCGCCCCGCCTGGGCCCTCGACTGGAATAACAATATTTGTCGCCAAAGACAATAGTGATTAAAATAGTTCATTACGTCTCCGCTATCTTCCCAAGTACTCCGCCTCACGACAGGACGGTCGGTCCACAGGTCCACACAGTGGTGCACGGGCGCGGCGACCCTGCTGCCGGCGCGGGCCCCTCCTCGTGCAACCCCCGGGTACACCGGAAACCCAGGTGAGTGAATCGTCTCGCACACATAGAAGCACAAGTGTATGTATGTTCACAGTAAAATTTACTTTTGTTGCCACTGCTTAAAGTAATTAGATTGAATAGAGTTACAAAAACAAGAAACTGTTTCAACTACGGCCCAACGATTAATCCTCTTGGTGGGTACCCGACAATTGGAGCTGTGAGTCCCGGTGGCCGGAGGCGAGACAGAGGACACCGGAGGCCGGCGACCGCGCCTTGGCGGCCCGCGGACCTGATCCCCGGCCGCGCACCTCACCGCGCTCGGTTCGGATGTCGGTCGGGTGCAGGCGGACCGCCTGGCGGTACAAAGGTGGAAGGAAGCCGACCGAAATGATGGGCCCGTGCTGAGGCCCGAGCGGTATTAGGCGCGATTGTGGAACGCATTTCAATTTCTTATTACAGGACGGCAGTCGGCAGTCGATAGGTAGAAGTGGGAGGAGTCAGCAGACACGACTTTGCATTTTGGTTTTATACCAACCAAACACTTTACCTTTTATTTTTGACGATGATCTATTGTCTCATCTTTCTGGGTCCCGGGCCCTTATCGCGGTGACACATTCAGTCGACAGTGGTTCCTATCAAATAATTGTTATCAGGTTATCGGTAAGGACCCGCGCTTTCCCAAAAATATACCACGCAAATAGAAATGTAAAATCTTTTGATTGTGATTAAATGAAAAATATGTGTGCTAAATGTAGGGGCTACTATCGAATCTCTTTAAAATCTAAGATTACTTAAACACTTTTTAAATTAACCACACCCATTTCTTAATGTACGAATATGCAATTATTTCGCACACCCGGAAAGGAGTCTTTAATTATGTGCTGTCCTTGATGATACATAAATATTTGCTCATCCAATAGGATGCTTCTTGCTTTTTCGCTGTGTAGATAGATACCACAATCAGAGAGGCACCAACATAAAAGCTATATAAGTCCACACCAGTTCAAAAGGCTGCTACAGTTGGGTGCGTGGGTGGAAGTCTGGCCGTCATATAGATTCTCGTACGAGATGGTGCTGTGTACGATGTCGCCCGCCCGCTTGACTGCGTTGCTGTTGCTGGTGCCCATGGCCATGGCCACGTGCCCATGCCCACCCGCGCCCCAGTCCTCCAAAGTGTGCGGATCCAACTTTGTAACATACGACAGCCAGTGTGCCCTGGACTGCGCCGCTGTGCAACAGCCCGGTTAGTACAGTGTTCACCTTTAAAGTCATATCTCCTGTGTTCTTTGTTTTTGGTTCTGCCTGAATTAAAATGTCACAAGATTTGTTAAGAAGGAAACAATAACAATTCTTGTTAACTATGAAACGAACCCATGGTTGGGAAAATTTAGTCGCTTCAGGTGTTATGGGAATTTTAAAGGCACGCACACAGTAAAAACGAGCCCTGGGATTCCCAGGAGTTCTCATTTTCCAAGGGAGTTGGAAGTGTTCCAAGGGTTGCCCTGGCATCCACTGGGGTTTCCAACTCTCCTGGGAATCCCAGGACACGTTTTTACCGCGTAAAGCATTCTTTAAATTGTCGATGTGTCTTTTCGGGTGGTGTCTTTGTGCATAATGGACACCTTATTATATAACTGTACACAGTTTTTCGCGTGGGCGGTGCGTAGTTTGTTTTTGCGTTATAGACTCCTAGTTTTAAATTTTACACTACTTTTCACGATAGCGGCACGCACGCGCGGAGCAGACGAGCAGACTACCCAGAGCAAGGTGTTTATTGTTGGGCTATTACCCAGTCGCGGCTTAAAATGCAATATGTGGTGCTGAACTATCACGATAACTCC
>NW_026267450.1:8917-11927 GCF_000697945.3 Frankliniella occidentalis
CGTTTAAAAATTGTAGATGCTATTTAATTTGCACAAGGTTTAGGAGAATTTGTTCTTTGTTGTAACTAAACATTTTGGTAAGTCTTAAAAACTTTCCACTATCACCATTAACTTCGCAATAAAGAACATATTCCAAAAAATTGTGTGAAAATTTATAGGAATCTCTGACAGCAATATTTGAGGAAAATATGAGACTCGTAGGTTAATTAGTTTCTGAGATATCTTACGCACTGTAGTTTTACAGTTTTAACTGAATTTTGAAATAATCTTCCTCTGATATGCACTGATTCTATATTGTTCCTGGGTTCCATTAGAGGTTTCTGACCACAAGGCCATAAGGTTTCTGTTGTGAAAAAGCCCTGATTACTTTAAAAGTAACAAAGGCCCGCAAAAACTTGAAAATTTGGACTGTTTATACTAACTTCAGTAAGTTCAAGAATCTTAGTCCTACATTACGCCATATGACGATCTCTTTGGCTTTCAGGACTCGTTACTGCCCACCCTGGATCATGCTCCGACTTATACAGCGCACTCAAACAACCGACTATCGGAAACCCATCCAACAAGCTGCGGAGCTCGGTTCGCTCATCCCTTGATGACTTAAATAAAATAAAAAGTTGTCAGGAAACAAAGGTGAGTTGTTCTCTCTATGTGATAAAAAAATTACTTGTTACTCTATAGAAAGGTTTGCTGTCAATGGTTAGCCACAAACCACTCCAAACTGAAACGTGAAACCACCATGTATGTGGTGCACGATTTTTGAGCGAACTCCTCTTGACTTGTTTCAGTGCGCAGCGTCCGCCGAAAATTACTGCGGCTGCAGCTCTAACGATGTCCAATGCATTGCTAAGTGTGGATTTTCTTGCCCTTGTGACTGTTATGGTGTTTCAGCGGGCAAGTCAGACGCCTCTCAGGTGGTCAAGTGCATGGCAGATAACAATTGCGTCGGCAATGCATTCTCGTGTGGTGTCCGCTGTGGGGCTGATCAGGAATGTAACGCCAAGTGCGCTCTAGAGACCTTTGACTGTCAATGCAAGTGCAACGGCTCTCTCGCCTTGCGACCCACACTCGGCGTCGCCATCGCGCTCCTGTCAGCATGGCTCATCCAGACCATAGGATAGAAAAGTGAATTTTAATATGACTAAACAGTGACAAGAAAACTCTCATATTTGTGGTTTCGGATGTCTTTCTCTTCACTGATAAACTAAGTGTTCAACTGCTCAACACTTGTAAGTGTTGAACTGCAAGGTAAATACTTGCAAGTGTGCAACTGCAAGTTGAATACTTGCAAGTGTACAAATCGGTAGGCGTGCACTTACAAGTGTGCAACTCCTCGGTTGAGCACTTCCTACACAGTGAGCGTTCCATCTAAGGAAGTGTTCAACCGAGAAGTTGTACACTTGCAAGTGCACACCTACCGAGTTAAACACTTGCAATTGTACGACTACGGAGTTGCACACTTGCAAGTATTCAACTTGCAGTTGCACACTTACAAGGGTTGAGCAGTTGAACACTTAGTTTATCAGTGTTGTGGGATCAATGGTGGCTGGCTCACGGCTCACGCCGCTTATTTTCGTAGTTATATTGTACAGGCGGCGTGAGTCAGCCACCTGGCTTCCCGAAAGCAATAAAATATGACACGGTATGTTTAACATTAACCGTTAATGATATTTCCTCTGAAGAGCTACTGTTGGGGTAATTCTTCCGCAAAGATCGCTGATTCCTATGAAACGCCTTGTATACCGGATTATGGATGTATTAAACCACTACCCTCCTCCACTAGCCGTCCTTTTACTTTTATTTTTTCACAGTACCCGTCTACACGAGAAGTGGTCCTCCGCTGCCGGCGCTCTGCGTCGCGTTCTTCCGTTTTGCGCCCTGCCGTCTCCTCTCGCGCCCCGCGAGGACTTCCGCGGAGGCGGCGACGACGCAGCCATTGGCTAATTGCGAGTTATCGGGTTTCGCCACCCAAATTAGAGCGGGCCAAAGCTGAGCGCCACCAGGCTGCGGCTGCAGCCGTGCTTTGAGGTTGGGTGGCGAGCGCGGGGCACAGCCGGGCGCAGCCCGAGCAGCCCGAGGCCTCCCCCTAAACCGTCCAGGGGTCGCCCAGAAAGTACGTCCGTTTTTCTCAGAGTCATTCGGAAAACGACGGCAGCTCGGCGCCTGCAAGACTCGGGTTAGGCCACCCCGCAATACTCGCACGCATTGGAAGCAAGATGTTGCCTACGCATCAGGCGCTACGGGAGCGTACAGAGCCTAAACTTGTCAGGTTCAGAAATGACGGACGTACTACGTACTATCTGAATGATCCCCAGTGGCGAAAGAGGCCGTGTTGTTGGAGACGAGGATAGAACGGCCCTGGCGGCCTCCTGCCTGGCAGCACTCTCTGACATTGTGCCCTGGTAATTTCCTATTCGAATAAGTGTTCTTCTTTCCAGAGATACCCTCTCCAGCCTCGAGATCTAAGCCGTTCAGTTCTATGAGAGGGGAAGGGGGTCCTTTCAACTTTTACATATTTCCAGCAGATGATACATAGCGAATCATTCCACAATAAACTAACAAGAAATGGTACACACTTCTCATGCAGTATGCCGCCGGACTAGGGTCGGCTGGGGCCGCTTTGACAGCGCCACCTGCTGCTTGGTTTGAGTGCTGTGTTGGGCCACATTTCTCGGCTGCTTTTGAGAGAGCGCTTTGGCTGCCGCCTGACCGGCCCGGTCGCCGCCGTGACTGCAGCGGTTCTGTACGTGACCACTTCCCCGTCGATTAGGCCGCGACGTGCGGCGCGGCGCGCGGGGCCAGGAGGACGCCGATCTGGCAGCGTTGTGGGCGCCGGGAAGCCCGCGCACCGAGCTCTATGGGCCCCGCGCCGGCCGCGGGATGCAGTGCCGTGACCCCGGGCGGCGTCAACGCCCCGCCCATGCTCCTGCCCGTCCTGGCCCGGCTCGGCTCCTCGCGCTACACTTTTCACCTCTGCCGGCCCCCTCGGGCGGCGCTACCAGCGGCGCCC
>NW_026267450.1:15113-16571 GCF_000697945.3 Frankliniella occidentalis
GGCGGGCCGGGGGCAGGGCCATACTCCCCAATGGGCCGGAAGTGAAAAGTCCCCAAGTGGCCCCGCCATCTTTCGTATCCGTGTCTCCGGTTTCCGTTCTGTGGTGATTAGCTGATAAGACCGCCGCGCGCGCGGACGCATTGTGGCGCTGAGGGTGGACTCGGCCCGCCACGCCCCGCGGCAGACCCCGCCGACTGGCTTTAGCCAGCCTTTGTTGGCGCTCAGGGCACGTTCCTGTGCGCGGTCCCCGCACCCGCACCGCCCGCCTGCCGCACGACCCAGTGGTCGTAAATGGTCGTATAGTACAAGGCGACGAGCTCCGCTCCGCGCGCTATGCGGCTGGAAAAAGGAGAGAAGGAGAGGGAGGAGATGTCAACGGTCCCGCAAGGCTTTATTCCGTGGGTACCACCTCGGGTACCAACCGCTCCTCCTCTTTACGGACTATTAGAACTCTATATTACCTAACAGAAATCGGACCGAGGTAAGGAGGGAGAGAGTTTGTGTTTTCCGATTGGGACTCGTGGTGGGTCGGCGCCGAAGCTCGCGCGCGCTGCGCCTCCTCTCCGCCCCGCGCCCTAATGGTTGTTGCTGTGTGATCTCGGGTGGTCAGCTGAGCGGATCGCAACGGCCGCCGCGAGCCGTGTGCATGATCTCTCTCCTCCTCGGTCCAGCGGAGCCTGGCGGGGCCTGGCGGGCCGGGGCGTGGGCGGCTAGAGAGACCCAGGCACGGCATGGCGTGCGGCGCCGGCCGGACCACCCATGCGTCTGCCGCGGCCCGCCGCTGCACCGGCGCGTGCCCCGCGAGCCCTCTCTGCGCCACTAATTAGACAGCCTAAAAAAAAGAAGGGAAAATCCAAACAAGACGACAGCAGTGAGAGAGAAAGAGAAACAGGGACGTGTGCGCCGCGAGCTGGCTAGTGCATAACGGTCGGCGCCACGCTGTAATTGTCTAGTTCCGCGGATGGTGCACTGGGGGGCCATAGGGATCGCGGCCCGAGGGGGGCGTGGCGCGGCTGCAGCGGCAGCAGCAGCATCAAGGGGCAGAGCGAGAGGTCGCCACGGTCCGGCATCACCGATGCTACTAACCTGCTGTAATTCCCCCACGATAGCAGTTCTCGCCGCCACCGCTGCTGCTGTGGGCGAGGCCGCGCGCCGGTGCTTTACTTTCTTGTCTTTTGGCCTCTTTGCTCCACTGTAAAAAAAAAAAAAAGAAATTCCATAAAATATAACATTTTGGATCAGATTGCTGTAGTATTGCTCGGCAATACTACAGCATCCGTGTGCATGATATCCATGGATAAATGTCTGGTATTTGAGGGTAACAAGGTAATCAGTGATGCTTGTTTTAAAATTTTGACTTGGATGTAAAGGTTACGGGCAACAAATCTCCTTTCTCAATTTCAAAACCGCCCCCTCCCCCTTCCAGAAAAGGACATATGGCGTTGAAGTATTATTTAT
>NW_026267450.1:19186-25022 GCF_000697945.3 Frankliniella occidentalis
CCCCCCCCCCCTTATCTCTCGTTCGCTCGCTCACTCGCTCTCCCGCTTGCTTCTGGTCTGCCCTGAAACCACACACCGGAACATTGCCTGGTGTTTGAACCCACGACAGCACAAAACTCGCGTCCGCTCTTGACGCGGCACAAACAAAAGCAAAGCCGAGTGAGGAGTGTCGATTTGAGGCGCTCCGCCACGCTCGTCCAGTCAGTCGACCGGAAGTGGGCTGCTGCTGCTGTCGATTCCGAGAAGACAGACTGCAGGCGCGCGGTTAAGCCCCTGAGCCACCGTGTCTAACGCCGCCACCTGTTTGTGAACTCACACGACGATAGAGACCCGCGCCGCGTTCTCGGAATAAAGAGCTAGGGAAGCATCAGCTCCGGAGGCTGCCATAGCAAGTGGCCAATTAGAAATCTAGCATATCTTTCAGTGTTATGTTCACCTTTTCTATTTGACAATTGTGCACAGTTCAGCGTGTTCTTAACTATATTTTTAAGAAAAATAGACGCCATACGCTATTGCTGGTTAAACTTCTTTTCGTATGATTATTTTGTGAATGCTTCTCAACAGGCGTTGCCGTTTTATTATCACTAATTATTATTACAAATTGGAATTGTAACTTCGCTATCATTTTCTTTTATAACAGATAAAAGTGAACGATCCAATTATTTTTCCGGACTCTTTTGTAACCTACGCTAACCTGTGCGAAAACACTCGTCCGGATGCCGAGCCAGGCAGCGGCGCGGTCTGTCTTGCCCGAGCCCGGTAGAGGGGAAGGGGCCGCGGCCGCCTGGCCACGGGCCATCGCCCGCGTTCAAAGGGCAACAGACTGTCGCGCGCTGCACGGTTTTCGCGTTTCGCCCATTTGTTATTTTGTATGTGTTGCGCGTACAGCTGCCGCCCCCGCTGCAGTTTGCTGCGCTCGTTGCGCGATCGCCTTCTTGCTGGCTGTACAACGCCGCCTTTGCGGTTTTCCAGAGTTTCTCTGTCTCTCTCCTTCTCTTTCTTTTGCCCCGCCTTCATGGTTGGCCAGCCAGCGGGTCCTTGGGCGGCCGCACCCCTCCCCGCCGGGCCCCCGCGGGCCCCTCTGATTAGAGGCGTACGAGTAATTTCGAGACGCGACTCATCGACAGGATGCAGGCTTCATTGCCGCCCGCCCCGTTTCGTCACCACAACGACTTGACACGCTCTTTCCTCCCTCGGCCTTCGCTGCCAAACCCGTCGCGCGCCCGCACGGCCCTCAGCCGTCCGTCTTGCGGCAAAGAGACGAGACAAACGCGTCGGCGCGTCAGTCGCCAAACGTGACGCAACACCCGATCCCATCACGGATGGACAGGGTGGGGTCGCAAAAATCGTACTGAGACTGCAGCTTGAGGAAAAATTATTCGCCAAGGGAAAACCGAGGACAGGGGCAGGAGGATGTCTTATGAATGAGATCTTTTTGGAACTATGCGATGGAAGAGAGAAGAGAGAGGCGAGAGAAACTACACGCTGAGGGGCGCAGAGCGGGACGGAGCGCGTCTTCCTTCCCCCCTTCATTATCACTGTCCAGTTCCGAGCGATTGATTTAGCCAAAGGGTCCGGTGTCAGGTGAGCGAGCGCCAATTCAGTCTAATTAATTTGCAGTCGCGTTGACGCCCGCTTTGCTCGACAACGGCTACGCTGCTTATTTATTTTTCCACCGGACGCGACCGGACGATTTGTTCCTCTCCTCTTTTATAGCGCAGATTTGCTCCGTGCCGTACCACCACTTGGACGTCGCCGCTCAATCGCCCGCTTTTATTTACGGTACCTCATTATTTCTACCCTTGACTAAAGGGAATCACCACGTCGACGGGATCGACACCGAGCCGGTCAACTGGTTGAGCGCAGCGGTCAGCTTCGGTGACTCTAAAATATTTATCTCCACAGACAGACAACTGACCACGGCGGCACGGCGAACGAAGACTTTCCAAATGAGGTACCAAACAGTCGTCCACGGACTCGTCCCCAGATAGAGAGAGAGAGAGAGAGAGAGAGAGAGAGAGAGAGAGAGGCACGGTGTTGCAGTCAGTTGGGGAGCGGGGCAGAGACGTTTAGGAACCACTGTTTGTTCCATTGCCGTGGCGAACTGTGTGCAGGGCCGCGTCGCGGGAGAGCCTCAGAGGGGGGAGGGGAACATGAAAAGAAGGCGGGGGAGGGGGACTGCGCTGCTCTTCTCATGGCGATGTCATGGTCGGCCCGACAAATGACTGTGTCAAATCACGGGTAGCAGGCAGGCAGGCTCCGTGCAGCAGCGCACTGGCCCATGGAGAGAAAATGTTTGCTCCGTGGCCAGTCGCACTTACTCCCCCTTTGCCCCCCCCCCCCCTCGTTCGTTTCCCACTCCCCCCGTTTCCCCTAAATCTCTTTCTCTTGGAGAGTTAGAGTCAAAGCCCACAGTAGTAGTAGCATAGAAAAGAAGTGTGATACACAGATCAGCGCCTTTTCTGCATCATACATACCCCATGTAAAATAAACAAATTATGGATAATGCTCCACTCTCCTCCGCAACCTCTATTTTTCATTGTGCATGCTACAAGGCTCAACGCCGCAAATCGGTCAAATTTTCAGGAAAGCCCGTTGGCTTTAAAGCATAGAACTCTAAAGGATTCTTGAGGCGAACTTGTATAATGTCGCAGGTCCACCCCTTCCCCATCGAGGCCCGCTGGCCGCCGCCGCCACCACAGAAGATGGCCCCTGAGCCGCCCTTGCCACGCCATGCCGTCTCCACCAGTCTTCGGATCTGGTGAGGAAAACGGTTGGGCGAATGGTGGCTTCCTTGTTGAGAAGTGCACCCTTTCAACTTTAATGAGGTGCTCTGAATCGAATTTACGCGTACTTCCTTAGGTCGCCCTCCCAGTCGTCTCGCGGCTCCGCTCGTCTCTCGCGACTTATCATGGGAGACTCAGTCGCTTATACAATTATTTTTTTACTGTCAGTTTATCACGTTAATGAAAGACGGAGAGGCAACTTATTCCCCCTCCCCCGCCCTCACCCCCACCTCTGACCTCCCAAGCAGGGCGCAACTTTTGCCCGCAGCATCTTTGTTCACTACAGGAAAATCCACGAGAAGAGATTTGAGTGTGGCTTTCTGCCTGGACACACTAAAAAAGGTTTCTTAGCGCATCGTCGTGTCTCCTGTCGTTTTTACTCCTAACCTAGATCTAGTGGAGTGAGGCGGAGTAACAGTGGAGGGAGAACCGCCAGTCGGTTGGTCGCCGTAGTGATCTACACGAGCCGCTGGATTATAAATTTTTCATCACGTCAGACAAGACGTACACGGCGCCGCCCGTGCACTCCTAGCTAGCGCCGCCCCACTTCGAGACAGCCCGCCCCGCCCCGCTGCTCCACGCCACACAACTTTTCGGCCCCGTCAGGTGTATTGAACATGACGTAGTCCCGGAAGAATGCCGGCGGAGAGAAGCGCTCGCTGATGCTCGGCTCCGCCCCTGCAGACTTGTAAAGTAGCATGGGTCTCTCCCTCTCCACTTGACTAGAGCGGAGCAGACGCAGCAGAGGAGGAGGTGCACCTTTTAAGGTTCAGCGCGCGCAACTGCACCGTGATTGTGAGCATGAGTCACTAAATTGGTGTGCAAGGGAAGCCATGCGGAGCGCGCGGCGTGGCGGAGCGGGGCGCTCCAATGGCAAAGAACGCTGCTAGGGACTTATTTTTATGCCCTCGTTGTCCATACTGCACCTGCGGCGGGGCGGCCGCGGCCCAGTTTGCCGGACATACCGGAGATTTTTTTTCTCCCTAGTTTTCTTATCCGATTATAACACTAATTTTGGTGGGAATTTATTTAAACAGTGCTGACGGGTGCTGCTCGTACGAAAATCAGTCCGAGCGGCAGCGAGCACCCGGGTGAATGGGAGGGGCGGAAAAGAGGGAGGGGGAGGGGGTATGAGCGCAGTAAGCAGTAAATGAAAGCAAAAGAGAGAAATGAAGATGTGTTATCACAAGCCATTAACTGATAGGAATCGGCCGCGGGGCTCCTCACAGCTCCCACCATAGCAGTGGCGAGAGGGCAGCCTCGACGCGCTGACGGTGCGTTCGCTCGCGCTGCTTCGAGTCTCAAAGACACGGCCGTGGCGCCTCCGAGGTCCCTGCGTGCGAAAGGTACGGACCACCGAAACAGGGAGGAAAATGTGGAAAGGCTAACTTTATTGCAGTTTCTCTGCGTTATTTTGCCAATTTCAGAAATATCAAATTACGTTTTAAATTTACTACGAAGACCCTGTTGAGAGTCTTTATGGGTGGTGAGAAGTTCAATCAAAGAAAACTTGGGCGTTTGGGTATCAAATAGTTACGGAACAGTGTAATCGAGAGTGTAATATTAGGTGTTCTGCATTCACCTCTATCTATTGTCACGTTTCGACTTGTCCTACCTACCGCGTGAGGAAGACCCTGTTGAGAATCGAGTGGCGAAGAAAAGTCACAAGGAAAACAACATTAAATGTTGCGTGGTATAAATTTAAGCCCCAAGAGGGCATCGTCACTAAAACGAGAAATAAAAAAAAGATTTGTTACGATGCCCTTACTCAAGACATTTACACGATTAGATTCTTATGCTGTCTTTGTTCAGAGCCTGAGACAAGCAGCATCATCTGCCGTGGATGTACTTTATGCTAATCTATCACCGCAAGCAAAACCCTGCTGCCGTTTAGTATCTGTAGAATAGCGCGATTTGTAAAAAATTACAAGGAAAACAACGAATTGATCTTGACTTTAACCCGAAAACATGCAAAAGAATAGGGTTGGTGCTCTGTCTTTTATCGCCTGCGCCCGAGAAAAGCAGAATCATCGGCCGAGGATCGACTCGTTCCACTAGCGCCGCAATGGGCGTACCCGCGCCAGCCCGACCACACCCCCATCACACTGATAACACACAGGGCCCAGTTGGCCGGCCCGGCTCGAAAACGACAGGAAACACCGCGCTTGTGGCCGGAACAGGTTATCGAATTGGGAAGGTGGCGACGACACTGGTAGAGGCCTCTAGCAGCGGGGCGGGAGCCGAGGCCCGCCTGCCCTACCGAGGCCCCGAACGAGCAGCGGTCACGCCAGCAAGGATCCCGAGAGGGGTCTACAGAAGGAACCGAGGCCGCGCTGTTCTCGGCACAGGGCGCAAGCGAACGCGCAGACAGACCGGAATGACAAATGATGGAAAAGGATTGAGGGCGTGATCCGCATTGATATTGATGGGTTGTGTTCGAGGTGGAAGACGAAAAAAGCCAGAACTCGCGTGCGGGATTGAGAAGAGACTTAACCCTCGGCGCGGCACGTCTGATTAGTACACTGCACCGCCCTAGGGACTCGGGTTCCGGCTCCAGACGCTCCAGACTCAGTGCTCTAGCACACAACGAGCTCGGCGAACGTGAATTATTATAAGAAACCCAATAATCCTCATATATTTTTTGTGCCCCAAAGGAAAAGAGCGCCGACAGTCAGTGCGGTGTGTTGCGCAACTAAGTTAAACAGCTCAGAGAAAAAGTACGGTGCTGTGGGAGCGGCCGGCCCTCCACGGTTGCGCCAGCACAGCGACGGCGCGCTGGGGCACGGGGTATGCAGCGCACTCCGCACGCGTGTGTGCTAGATCTTCTGCCTGCCTACCTCCCGGGCGCTCAGCAGCAGCGGTGCGCAGGGGCACGAGGTAGGCAGCGCGCTCCGCACGCGTGTGTGCTAGCTTTCCTGACTGCCTACCTGCCGGGCGCTCAGCAGCAGCGGCTCTCAGGGGCACGGGGTAGGCAGCGCGCTCCGCACGCGTGAGTGCTAGCTCTTCTGCCTGCCTACCTCGCGGGCGCTCAGCAGCAGCGGTGCGCAGGG
>NW_026267450.1:26937-28611 GCF_000697945.3 Frankliniella occidentalis
CCCCTCTCCTCTCTCTCCGAACCCCACCCCCTTTCGCCACCATCAGAACCGCTTTGGGCCCGTCATTTCCGTTATTCCGATTGCGGCTAATCCCCTTTTTAGTCCCCTCCGTCGGTAGTCCACTCCGCTGACGGACTCTGCGGACTGCTGCTCCCAACAGGTCACGTACTGACTGCCAACCAGCTCCCCGACACTAAAGAAAAACAAACATTTCTACTTATGGATGAAATAATTTAGACGTTTAACGAAACTCCAGTGGTTGGTGGGGCGGCCGAGGCTGAAGAAATGGTGGGAAGGGGAGGGGGGGTCTATCATCAGCAGCAGAGTGTCAACATCGCGCGTCTAATTACTTGGGATATTTTTAATCCGCGGTGAATCGGTGTCGCCAGCAGGAAGGCTAGGCCCCACCACGCTACGCCTCGTCCCGCCTCGCCACGTCTTCATCCCCCCCGCTTTGCCTCGGCTTTTCGATCATCGCATTTTATGGCGACCGTTTTAATGGGAGGAGAAGAGGTGTCTCCTGAAAGAAGCAAAGGCGAATGAGACGGATGTAAGGAGAGAGGCGTCTGCGGGGAGGAGGGGGAGGGGTGAACGGAAACAACGACTCCGGGGGGGATTTGAGCAGGTGCGCGCTGCGCGGTCCAACCCGATACCTTCATCAGTCCGCCCGCCACGCCACGCCTTGACTGTAATGTGCTGCTTATTCAATTTACGGCATTAGACACGAGAGGTGGATGAGGTGGAGCAAGGAGGGGAGGGGAAAAGGGGTGCCGGGGTAAGAAAAAGAGGATGAAGGTGACGAAAAACTCATTCCTCGCCACCGGAGAGCCGCGTCAAAAATTTGATTCTGCTTCATGAAATTATCCTAGACTGGCTTCCATCATTTTTCCGCCGCCACTCCTGCGCTGGCTGGCCCGCCAACCCTCCCCTCCCCGTCGCGTAATCAGGGATGGTGTAAGTTATCCCAAACGGCGGCGGCGTGTCCTGGCACGGCATCTCCTTCGCGAAATTGCTCTGGAAGTGCTCTTGATGAGCGAATGGAGTGGTGCGTTATGCCCCACCCCCTCCTTTCCTAAGGTGCAGCCGATACGCGAGGAATGAGAGACGGATGGCCCGACGGGCTGACGGACGGTCACCGGCCCAGTCAAGTGCTTCCCGAAGGCCGAAAGCCTCGGTCAAAGTGGCAGCCAGAGGCCGCGGCGCCAACGGGGCGCGGCATAATGCGGCGGTCTGCACTCGCCCCACCTCGCCGCCACTCGGGGCGCTTAGCTTTTGCCTCTTTCATTTTGCCTTCTTTTTCTCCGCACAGCACTGTATATATATAATTTTTTTTGAAGATTCGCACGCCCGCTGAGGTTTTTAAGCGGTAAATGAATTTTAAAGGGGATGGGTGAGGCGACAGGAAGATACAGGGAGAGAGAGGGAGAGAGAGAGAGAGAGAGAGAGAGAGAGAGAGAGAGAGAGGCAAAGATGAGTCGAGAGAAAATGGTCCGTGGGTTTCAAGAGGTCCACCGGCGGAGGGCGACTCTTTCCTCTCTTATTATTTTTATTATGATTTTTGAGGCGTCGCGCAATTGATTCCGAGTGGATTGAATTCAAATGTCGCGCCGCGAGCCACGCCACGTCGCGCACTCTCGAGGTGCTACACCTCCCCCCTCCCCCTCCCCTCCCCTC
>NW_026267450.1:29286-33195 GCF_000697945.3 Frankliniella occidentalis
GGGGGGGCTGGCGGAGCGGGGTACCGACCGACGGGGCACGCCAGGGTGGACTAAGGACAAGGCGGGAGTGGGAGGGGGAAGGACGAGACAAATGAACCCCCTCAGGTGACACATTCGCACGCTCTCCCCGCCTGACCCACCCGCACGGCACGCCGCCATGACAAGCAGAACGTCCTGTCGGCGGCGCCCTGAAACGCATCATTGGGGGGGGAAGATAGAAGATGCTGTTGTCAATACGCAACACCTTTGTGGCGTCGAGGTCGTGAGCTACGGAGAGAGAGGGGGGGGAGGGAGAAAGAGAGCGCTCCCGGTGTGCTGGGCCCCGCCGGCCCGACAGAGCTCGCGTGCCGCGGCCCCACGGGTGGGCCAAAGTGAGGAAGGAAGTTGTAGTGCCCCGTACGCTCGCGGGGCGTCGCGGGGCAGTCGTTGCCCCGTGGCGGTGCGGTACCCACCCACACGTCTGGGGGTAGCGCCACCAGGGGGCGCTGAGGGGCGGCAGGGCGGGGCGGCGCCCCCTGCAGAGACACAGAATTAATTTCATCAGCTGGCCCCGTCCTCCCGCCGCACTCACCGTGGGACCGGGCGGCCGGCCCGGCAGGTGCGCCCGCCCACACGGCCCGCGCTCCCCGCCCCGCACGCTTCCATCCCCCGTCCATCCCCCAGCAGCAGTATCAACGTTGCACACGACTTCGGGTGGCCATAAGAGAGTCAGGCAGCAGCGGGGGAAAAAATATGACGTGAAGAAAACAACTAATTTTTTAGGATTTTTTTGTCGAATACTCGTCCACGTAATGGAGCTCTAAAAAGTCAGTTCGAATGTGGCTTTTGGCACAGGTGAAACAAATGTAGAAAGTTGCCCACTGATTGGTGTGCTTTTCAAATGTGAAATAGACATGTGCGCCGACTAGACTTTTGTCGGCGGCGGCGTGAGGCCAAATTTTGGTCAACGGCGGCGGCGCCGCCGGCGTTCACGCCGATGTGGTAGTCGGCGGCGGCGGCGTCACCGGCGTAAACCCAAATAAATTGCACCTTTTAACGATTTCGGGGGTCAGATTTGCCTTCTCATAAGATATCCTAACGACTTTTTGCTCACCAGAATTTCGTGCCAATGATTCTTCGCAAAATTCGACTAAAATTGTTTAACTGCTTTAAAATTTTGAGCCGCTAAGCAGGTTGCCTACCCATCCGGCGTCCCCAAGTTGGGTTTGAGAATCGAAAATGACCCTTTACACCCTCTACGCCGACGCCGCCGCCGATGAAATGGTCGGCGGCGGCGTCGGCGGCGCGCCGACAATGTTTTGCCGGCGGCGGCGGCGCGCTGAAATTCGTCGGCGGCGGCGCAACGGCGGCGCGGCGCACATGTCTATGTGAAATCTGTGCACACTTCCTGGTGACGAACCTAAACTCAACATCACGTAATGTGCAAACTTTGCACACTTTTCAAACGTCTAGGCAACTGCACCACCTAGTGTGCAACTTTTGGCACTTGGTATAGGCCTCCTGTCCTATTACTAAGACCAGTGTGTGACCAACTGTGCAGAATTTGCACACTTGCCAAACGTTTAAACTTTGCACAGTATGTTGTGTGCTTTGTTTTAACAGCACGAAGTGTGCTAATTACAGAAAAACACACCAAACGTGTGCACAATACACACTTGTTTTACCCGTGTGCTAATTAAAAGAGTTATTGTTCTTGCCTCCTTGCCCTGCTATCTTTCTTTCCACTCCCCAATGTTATGGATAGTATTATCTGTGTACGTCGACTGGTCTGAACCTGAACACAATTAATGTGTACTAGTAGCACCAGTTACAAACAGTAAAACATGTGCTATTACTATGTTTTCTTTTTATCTAAGGCGTCCTTAATTTTTATTTTTTACCACCAACCCCCGTCCCTTAACCGCCTTCTCCTGCTTCTTCTCATCCACCTCCCGCATTCGTTGCACAAAACTCTTTTCACGAGGCATACGGCAAGCGAGCACCAGCAGCACCAGCAGTTCGGAACTGGGTCACGTGGGCTTTCAGCGCGGTGGGGCGAGTCCGCCACACCGGCGCGCTTGCGCACGGTTGGGGCGGCGAATGTGCATGGGGACACTTAATTTTATACCAAAATGTGCAGCAGGGTTTTCACTGCGTCTGCTTCTCTCTAGCTCACTTCCTCTCCCTCTTACTGTGGAAAATATTTGAAGGTATTGCGGAAACATTTTAATTCCTCGAAAAATGTTGTGAAGTTAGGATTTCAATTTGTTAAATTTCAAAATTCTTACATATTGGCCTTGCAGTTCGTGGACGAGCGAACATGGCATGTCTTAAATTTTCGATACCGATAGCAAAAACAGCAAGAGGCTCTGATATCATCTATAATTTCAGGGTTCAGGGCCACAATTCAGTACCAGACTAGGTAGGTGTCAGAAGTTCCTTTGGTGTCCAGCGATAATAAACACGTGCAGTGCAGATCGTTAACGCCCCAAATTTGATAAATAACACGGTAAGACGTTTCTCTTGTGTTTCAAAGTTACTTCATGAATTTCAAGGGCAGGTGGACAACTTCAATATCGAGCCTTCAAGTCCTAGACTCTGTCTTGAAACCCTTCTGCTTCGAAAGGGGAGGCCTTTGGAATTATCGTCTGGTAACCCCTGCATATCAGACAAAATTTCTAAGGCAAAGTCTGGGACTTCGAAGGTCGACATTGAATTTATCCACCCGTCCTTGAAATTCATGAAGTAACTTTGAAACACAAGAGAAACGTCTTACCGTGTTATTTATCAAATTTGGGGCGTTAACGATATTACCTTGCAACCTTGCAACCCAAGAAAAACTTTTTTTTACCGTGAAACAACGAAGACTCGCACAAAGTTAAAGCCTTACGAAGCAAAATGCCAAATCCTTCGTACGAAGAATTTGTCATCTTAACAGTGCGAATCAAACCACAGAGAATACCCGCCACTGTCGCTTACGCGGGGGTTCACAACGTGCCAACGCCCGCTGGCTTACCCCCGCCGCGCCCCGCGTGGGGATGGATAAATTTAACCGCACCAGGAGGGGGCTGGCGCCGAGGCTGAAGCCGCGGAGCCGCCGCGTGACACACGGGAGCTTTTAATCGTTACGCCGGGTGGAAGCGGCCAACCAGCGGGCTAAAATGATATCAGAGCCTTTCGTGATCAAACGGGCTCTCCTCGTTTGCGGATGGATGCGTGGAGAGGACGGCGGTGTGGCATGGCGCTGCGCGGCGCCCCCGAGCGTGTCATTCGTGATGTGTTCACACGTTGCCTGCCGCCGCGCTCCAACCCCTTTCAACCCCCGCGCTTCTTTCCTTTGTGCGGCGCGTCAACCCGTGCAGCGCTCTCCTCCTCTCATGAATCTGTTTGTCGGGGGCGCGCGCCCCACCCCACCCCGCCCCGCCGCGTAACGCCGCAGCCGTCTGCTGCTCGACGCCCCCAGGAGCATTCCATGATGAATGGTCCAATTATAAACCTGCTTCACTATTTCTGCTTCGTTATTTTCGCATCCGCACTGTGTGTTCTGCTGTGCGGCGCGCTCCGGCCCGCCCCGTCCGGCTAGGCAGTGCTTCCATGACGCACGGGGGAGAGAGCGAAACAGAGCGAGGGGGGAGGGGGGCCTCTGTGCCGCCCTGGGCCTGGGCGCGGCTGTGTGCATGTTTTAATGCAATTTGTCCGTGTATTGTGCAGAGGTAGCCGGTATGCTGTTGTGTGGCAGTGGCTGTACATTTGCCGACTGAGTCTGTGTGTTGTGTGTGTGTGTGTGCGCGCGTGAGAGAGAGAGAGAGAGAGAGAGAGAGAGAGAATGAGAGAGCGCCCCTCACCTGAGCCCCAAGCTGCTTTGTCCTGCTCGGGAGGACAAGGAGGTGGAATAGTAGTAGGCTGGGCATCCCCTGGGGAGCTAGCTTG
>NW_026267450.1:33260-34809 GCF_000697945.3 Frankliniella occidentalis
GGGGGGGGGGTTGGTGTCATCAGGGCGCAAACAGGACAGTGTGTGTGTGCGTGCGCGCGCGGCTGAACGTTTTCCTAATGTGCGGGGGTCGGCACGGCGAGGGCCAGGGTGCTCGCGTGCAGGGGCCTCTATTCACGTGGGAGGCACTGAGGGGGGAGGCCGTATTAATTCACCCACGTGGAGTCCGTGGAGTTGGTGGGCGCCGCGCCGCACGTTGGTTCTGATCCACAACCTCGGTAAAGAATTATGAAATAAACGCGTCAACAGATTCACTCACTAGCGGTACTCTGCTGGTCTGGAGTGGCGCTGCAGCGTACATGTGGACAGAGAAATGGGGAAGTCATTCATTCGGTTCAAGCAGAGCACTTAATAGTAATACGTGCCGATGTATGTCTATAACTAAAGCACTTTTAATTATTTCCTACATGACTTTTATTTAGTGTGCGTTATTTGGCTTCGAAGCGGAACGAAAACAAATAGTTTGGTTGTGGCGTCGAATGCGAGAATACATGGGCACACACCGCGAAACCAACGAAAACACAAAATGAATAGATGTCAAGACGAAAATCGCAGGTGATCTTTCTCCCATAAAGTCACATGCTGCTGCGCACGGCAGGCGCCCCCTCCCATTCCTCCTCCACCTGGGAACCCTACAGTCACACTGAGTATGGGTCGTTAAAGGAAGCGGGGACTGTGTCTGCGTGAGTGTGAGTGTGCGCTCTTTATGAGGTCTATTAAGGTGCCCCTGCAAAATAACAAGCATTTGTCTTTCGAATAATTTTATTCTCCCATGTAAGGGGTCGCCTACATTAAGTGAACTTCACTCTAGCTCCGCAGCGCGTCAGGATGATATATGACGGGGGTGTGCCGGGCGGGGCGGAGGCGCGGGGGCCGCCGCTGATGTGAGCCGCGAAGAAAGCGCTCCCCGGAGGCCTTTTAACGCGTTCCTTCACGTGTCGCTGCTGCCCCCCACCCCCTTTTCTCTTTTGGCCAAACAGGCAGCACGAAGCCGTCGGGGGCCTTTGTCCCGAGATTTATTCCGTGTCACTCTCTGCTTTAGCGTGACGAGCTGAGCAGCGCATAGCTGGAGCCGAGGCGATCCGAACGAGCTCTGTGAAAGGGAAGCGAGTACATTGCAGTGTGTACACCCCCGTGTCCGTGTGCTACACGCTAACCAACCCCTTTCGAGGGCGGTGAGTTTTAAAATCAAATTCGTACTTTTAAAAGAAGTTGAAAAGGAAAAGTGGGCTGTCTGGGATTAGCAAAGATAAATGTAGCCACACAAACAGGAGAACTTTGATGGCAAACCACAAGAATTCCGTTTCGCAGGGTATGGTGGATGGAGAGCTCGGGTCGGTGCTGAGGCCATGCTGGGAGCAGTCGGGCCGGACACCCCAAGGAAGGAGCGACCAAGGAGGGAAGCCCGCCCGACCCGGCCGGCCCGGCCCCCTGACGCCGACGTGCTCGTGACAAGTTCCTGATATGACATCCGACTGTCCCTTCGGCCCGTCGCTCCCCTTTCGCCCACCGGGCTGCCCCCGCCGCCCCC
>NW_026267450.1:39294-48152 GCF_000697945.3 Frankliniella occidentalis
TACCGATACATTTGGGCACTTTTCTGGTATCGTGGACAGGCGAGGCTTCAAGCATCGATTCAGCAAATCAGATTTGTTTGTTGTTTGCATCTCTCCAGTAGAAGTAAAAAGGGCAGGGGGATATTGCGCGGGATATTGGTGACTTTCATGAGAGAAAAATTTGACTCAATTTTTCGGCCGATTGTTGCTTATCGCGACAAACAGTTGAATGTATAGCTTATTCTCTTGTTGCCAATTGCTGCATGTTGCATTTTTCGTATAGTATAACTGCTAAACATACGGTGTACGATTTAAATGGAAAAACCTACCAGGTGGCTGACTCACGCTGCGAACTTTCGTAGTTATACTGTACCACCGCATGCACGCGCGCAGGCGGGTTGCCCATATGAGACACACAACACACGTCTGCGCGCCCCCCCCCCCCGGCTCCTTTGTAAAAAAAAGTGCAAACACTGCTTCCGATTTCATACCACCAGGATGCGCATTGGATAGAGGAATGCATGCTGTTCACTTTCGGGCCAGAAGATCGTGCTAGGTATCTTTTTTTTGAATGTTGCCCCTGTGGGGTATGCAACCTATCCTTCAACATTACAGTTTCTAGTTCAATATAGACATCATAATATCATTTGCTGGCCAGTTTTACCGCAACAAAACAAAGAGAATGGCTACTTTCTCAATATTGGCTGCTTTGCTCCCGAACTGTAGGCAACCCGCAATCGCTCTTGACTCTTTGGGGCTCTCCTGACCTGCCACGACCTATTCTTAGTAATTCTAGACCAAGCAGACCGACGGGAGACGCCTGAATACCTTGAAAGTGGAGTTTTAGTGAGACTGCCCCTGGAACGTATGCAATGCGCTCTAGCGCGGCCCTGCAAGTAGTGCCATCGGGGCACCACTTCTCAAAAGTCATGTATGGGTGTCTACTACCCCTGTGCAAAGTTTGATATCGGTACCCCAAAATGCAAGGTTTGGCTGAAATCGATACGCTATTTACCCCACTAGGGCCCCTGCAGGGGTCTGCTGCCGCTGCTGCAGGGCAAGGGCCTTCCTGCCGCGCCACGTCGCCTCGCCGCTGACCGCAGTCAGTGTCTCGGGACATCTGGCGTGACGTCGTGGTCTCGGGAGGAGCCTCGCCGACCGGTCGGTCCGAGGCCCTCTTCAACGACTGGGTGGGGCGCCCTACGCCCTGCGCAGCGCCCTTCCACCTCATCCTCATGACTTGAGCCAGTTTGACCTCTGCTCGCAAAGCCTTCCTGCTCCCCCGGGTGACGGTGCCACGACAACTCCACCAGGCCACACCGCCATAGTACACCAGTCTTCCCCGAATCGACGCAGCGCCCACTGCCCTGCAGTGTCCGGTCCACGTCCGACTTCAGCGTCGTTAGCGCACCGCGTCGTTTGAGATTCCAGGAAAATGTTCCGTCAGTTGCGCGGCGGACGAGGCCAGAGGCGTCGCCGCCTAGACACATGCCGCCGCGCCGGCCGTTTCTTTTTCCTTTACGACCGTCCGACGGCCGGCGTCGCGACGCCCACTGGCCCGCCGGCTCCACACACGGCCTCCCATTGGCTACTGCCCCTCCTCCCCCACCCAAAGGACACACGAGCGCGCGGGCGCGTGTGTGAGTGTGGGAGCCGCGCAGTGGGTGGGTGGGGGGAGGCCCGTGGAGGGGCACATGTGTGACCACGCCCACCGCCAGCGTGTGAGGGGGCCGCGTGGAGGGGGCGCGCGGGGCACCGCCGCTGTGGTTGGCTGGGCGCCCACACTAGTGTAGACCCCCCCTCCCCCTTTATTTGGACACGTTGGTACGTCGTAATGCACATACGGCCTCGAATCTTTAAGCTGCACTTGTTTTATTTGGTTTGCAGTATTTCAGTGAATACATGATGAAATTCTCAATTCCCCAGCTATAGAATTGTTTAACTGAGTTTACTACCACATCAAAGTCTTCTCTTTTTTTTCGTTTGGCTTTGGGATTCACTTAATGCGTTGCTTACGGCTTGACCATGTTAAATCATAGACACCATAAAAGTGAGCCACAAGGAACGTGTTTAATGCCATTCTTTCATTATTATTTGTGCCTGTATCTTAGTTTGGCGGTCGTCCGTGGCGTACAGAACACTGCAACCACACGGTGATCAGCATTCCTGCGTATGGCCTACGTAGTCCTACGAGAGGCAAAAGTGCCGGGGGAGCGAAAGCGGGAAATGATAAAGAAAAACAACACGCCGTACGTCGTCAGCGCCCCGGCAGGCGCCGGGCTGGGTCCACTCGCCCCAGCAGCCAGGAAAAGGGGTGCATGCCGCCTATGTTTTGCTCTTTCCCCGCGTGTCGCCACAGATTTATATACACGCAGCCGTCCCAGCCACGCCCCACTCCCCCCGGCCGCCCACACGCCGCCCACAGGCAACGCAGTCCCCCATCGCATTTCTTTTCACACGGCCAACCCCTCGTCGGAAATGGCGAATCCGAGTGTGCAAACATATGTAGCGGCGGGCCAGCCAGGGCGGGGTCTGAGCCCGCAGACCCCCACGGGACCGTTTTCAGACCGGCGCCCACAGCGGTCGGGCGCGCGGGCGCGGGCCAGCCCATCAAATATATACGAGTGTGGGCCTACAGCAGCAGCAGCAGCAGCAGCAGCCTGTCCAACAGGTCAGGACGCTCTCTGGGTCCCGCTGGACAAACGCTCGGCCACCGCTCGGCCCTGGACATGTCACCCGCAGCCACGCCCAGGCGCGCCCTGCCGCGCCCTGCCGCGCCCTGCCGCGCCCTGCCGCGCCCTGCCGCGCCCTGCCGCGCCCTGCCGCGCCCTGCCGCGCCTCGCACCCTACGCCACGCCCCACACATCAGCCGGGCGATTGGCAAAGAGTCGATCGGCACCCTCCCTCCCTCCCTTCCGCTCAGTATCGGCTATCAATAGCGTATCGGATCCGAGGGCGGGGCGGGGCGGGCCGCGCGCAGTGTGGGGTGGCGAGGGCAGAGGGTCGCCTATTATTGAAAGTCCCGCAAGGGTCGCCGATCACGACTACTATGATTCGACACTCGGCGATAAAAGAGAAGTGTCACATATGAAAGGGGTCGATATGATGTGGTATCAACACGATAAAAGTGGGCGATTCATTTAATGAACCCCGCGCGAGCAGCGTTGGCACTCGAAGCCATTATTTTTTGCCTCTCTTACTCTCTCTCTCTCTCTTTTGCCTCGCGCGGGCGGGACGGTGAAAACACACACACACACACACACACACACACACACACACACACACAGCCACCTTTACCCCCTTCTCTCTACGCAGAAAGCTTACGTGTGCGTGTGTGTAGGCCGCGTTCAACAAGTGCCTGTTGGGCTCATGTGAGTGTGTGTGAGCAGGGTGCGGGGTCCGGCCCGCCCCTACGCCGAACGCCCTCCCCACGGCACAAGCCACCCCGCGTGTGCTCAACTCACTCCTGGGAGTGGGGGGGAATAAAACGGAAGAAAAATGAGCTTGATCTGCACGGGTGGGCGAGCCGGCAGGGTGACCACCATAGGGCGGGCGCAGGGTGACCGCTGTCCTCCCCTCCGTCGTGGGACGGGGCCCGCCCCGAGCTTGTCCGCCCACCCCATCCACTGAGCGCCAACAGACCGCTCACACTCTCTCTCTCTCTCTCTCACACACACACACACACACACTTACGCCGCACGAGTTCTTCTAGTTATAAACTGGAGCGCGCGCGGTAAACGCAACTTTGTCTTCTTCCTTCTCATTAACTTTAATGGCTTTTGACATAAAGCTAAACCAGAGGCCAGGCCAGCCGCCTGCCCGCGGAGGCCACAAAGTGTGACACAAAGTATACACCGCCGCCGCGCGCCGGCCGCGCCCCGCGGAGCGCCCCGCGCCACCAGCCACAGAGACGCGACGCGGAGGGAGCGGCCATCGGGCGGATAAAACGTTTTAGCGGCCGACAGGACAGAGACGGTTGCGGAGTGAGAAGGAGTTGGGCGGACAACCTGGCGGCCGCGCTGCACACAAACCTACCAACAAACCGACCAGTGCGGTGCGGCAGGGCGGGGCGGGGTGGGGCGCTCCGTCAAGAATGTAGCCCAGTCCAGTCCGAGTTGACGGAAAATGGGTCTGTTAACAAGTTTAAATTTGTGCGGAATGGGCCAGAGAGCGGAAGGCGGCGGTCTAAGGTAGGTTTCCCCCTCTTCCCCCCCCCCCCTCTCCCAACCATCTCTCTCCTTCTCTCGGCCACGCCGCTATGGTCTCTGGTCCGGCACCACTCCACACACACCCCAGTGGAGCGACCGGACCGGGCCAAAGTAATGAAAGGGTTATTGCGGGACCGACAATGGCAATAACAATGAGTGTTTTTGCGCCGAGAAGGAAAAATATCAGCTGTTCTGCCGTAGTGAGGCAGCTTCTAGAACGGAGAGAAAGAGAGGTGGGAGGGGGCTCTCCAAACACACAACTTTCCAGTTTTTGGCCTGCCTTGTGAACGAAAACCCATGCGCGATCATGAAAACTCTCCCCACAGCAATGAATGAAATAATTCCGACTTTTCTGCTCTCCCTCTTCGCCCCCTCTCATCCTCTCTTTCTTTTCTCCGCGATTGCCGTGGTTTCTTTTCCTACGCGGAAAGACAGTAAACGGCGGATGCACGCACTCACTCCTCCCTCCTCCCCGCCCCGCCACTCTCTCTCTCTCTCTCTCGCTCTTCTCCGTGCGGCGCGTCCTGCTGGCTGTCCATCGCGCAGATTGGTTTTCCGTGAATTGGCGCCGTACTGCCTCGAACACTGTTTCCGGCTGCGTGCCGCCCAATATGTAGCAACTCGCCGTCCCGTTGGACTCCCCCTCCCCCCCCCCTCTCCTGCCCCTATTGCCCCAATCCTCACGCAAGGAACGGGCTACTCGCCCCGCCCGGACCCTCGTTTTTACCAGGCCCCCTGTCGAGGGGTTTAGCGCATCGGGAATCATGTCAACACCGGCTTTGAAAACATTGGGATAGAAATCAAAGGAAATCGATGTAAATCACTAAAAAATAACAGAGAAACTTGAACATTTAAGAAGAATAAGTCAAAATATGCATTTTCTTGCTAGAAGAAACCATCAGGAATTAACGGGAATCAAACATCCTGGGAATCTTGTGTACACGTCGAAAGAGAGAGACCCGACTCGCCCCTCGCCCCCTGTCCGTGATATGTTTCCTAGAGAAAACTGTTTTGATGGTCTTGATGAATGAGACATACGATGCTCCCCTGTAATAGTGTAACGATACAGCTTCCGTGCCAAGTACACTCTGTAAACCCAAGTGCGTACATCACATGAGTTATCTCCTAAATACCTACATGTATACAGAAGACAGTGTGTACATGGACATGAAAACACGTGTATCTTTGTTCCGCCACGTGTGTACTTGGCCGTACACACTATCTCCTGCGATCATGATCATGTACACTACACACTATTCCGAGGGGGGCCACCACTTCGATTGAGGATGTACACAGGATTACGTGATTACAGGGATTACACGTCAACTTTGAGTGATGACACGTGAATTTTGTTGAATTTTAGGCTGCATAACCATCAAATTTGGACAGTAAGGTAAAATTTAGTGATAATGTTTTAAAATTTGATCAAGGATTAAACGGAATAGATAAGGATCACGTAGGGATTACACCCTCATCTGTACACAGGATTACACGAGTGGTGGCCCTCTCGCACTATCCGCTGCATACATGTACACACTTTGGTTTTAAGAGTATAGCCGTGACCAGCTTCGTCGTTAATTACAATGTTCGGAGTGCGGTGCAGTGCAGTGCAACTTTGCGGGCGCTGGGCTATAGTGCGCCTCCTCCGCTGCATCTGGAGGTATTTGCAGTACTATGGGTCGCGTTGCAAACGCACGTCGTCGCGTCGGTTCGAATCACTTAGGCCCCCGAGGCGGCGGCGCTGCAGCGCCGCTCACTAGCGGCGCCCGGGTGAACTAGCGCCTTTGGCGCTCGACCGCCAGAGCGCAGCACCGGCCGGCGCGCACACCTGTGGAACAGAGTCGCCCTGCCTCGCTCTGCTACGGCCGTTCCAGCGGCGCGCCCATTTCCCTGGAGAATGGCCAGTGATTCTCGACACACTGCTGCGCCCGGCCATGGCCCGGCAGAGCGCTGCGCACACGAGCTGCTGGAAACGGCTGCTGCTGGAAGTTAGTTTGGCTCAACTGCTGGAGAATGCCAACCGACTGGAGAAAGAAACGGGCGTGGAGAAAAAGGAAGGCAGGGGGCTCCTGCTGGAGCTCCTGCTGGAGAGGGGAGGGAAAGGGGGCGCTTATCACTTACACCTTGCACTTGGTCGCCCCGCGGGTGCACTTGACACTTTTCCCTCAACAACAAGTGCGCGTGTCCCGCGACGCATAAATTCGCCTCACGTCGAGGGCAATTCAGAGATGGTAAAAAGAAGAAAAAAAAAGTTGCACAAAGAAGGGCGAGGAAACTGTGTCAGGAATCCATTCCACCCACGTCGTGACGTGTGCAAACCGAGCCACGCCACGCGCGGCCCGCTTTTGCTAACAGCGCGCTATAAAAAGTCGGTCCGGGCAAAACGACCGGCAAATAATATGGGGAGGGGTTTGGGGCGCTGAATAAGGCCAGGAGCCGTGTAGTCCCGGAATGGGGTTGTTTCGGAAGCCGAGCCCCGATATCCGTGAGAATATGGAAAAAGTGCGCACGGCAAGTCACACGGCAAACAAAGAAGGAAGGAAGGAGCGGAGAGCGGAAGGAGAGGGAAGGAAGGGGCGGGTGGGGGTGGGGCGACGTAGTGAAGCACCCCCGCGGATAAAACTTTGGATTCAGTAGAATTAACGATTCCTCTCTCGTATTCATTCTTCAGAAAATTCCCGCACGCCTTTCCTCCGCGCACTGGAGGTGGTGGTGTGTGTGAGTGCGAGCGAGTGACAAGGGGTGCGGGGTAGGAGCGAGCGAGACTGCTGTCGGCCTTGGCGCCTTTCCGTGCGTGGGAGTGGGAAAGAGAGGGGTGCACGAAGAGGTACGTGCATGTGGTACACTACTGCCGCAGTGCCACGAAGGGTATAATAGTACGGCTGCTCCGCCCGCGTATTATCTTTACCTGCTACTTGGACTTTAAACTGATCTGCAAAAACAAATCTCAATCAAGAATCGATCTTGAAAGCAGATGATACAATTAAATCTGTGGTCTGTATTCTAATTTTCTCTCATACTAGATGTCTTTTGCTCATGGCTGCTTGTAAGTTGCAATCTTGCTATTTGGCGGAACAGTGGCGTAGAGAAGACATAGGGGTGGAGGCGGCGGGCAAAGCGGCCGGCGCGGTTGGCGCCGGTGGCTCAGTATTGTTGGGCATGAGGTCTGCCCGGCGCAGTGTTGCTAGCTCATGTAAGGGAAAGGGCCTAACGCGAGCGCGACACTCCTACTGCTCCTACACGGTCTCCCCTAGCGCCAAAGAAATTGTTTCCTGGTCTCCGATTATGGTTCTCTTGCTACCGAGAGTAAAAGCTAGCCTAGCTGACACCTTAATGTAACTTATATATATTCTTTGTGTTTAGTAAAAGGGTTTTAAAGGTATCATCTGCTAAAAATGTCATTTTCATCATGCTTTCTTTTGTATTTTCATTGAAACGTAAGGTACCGAGTCTTATGAGAGATAGTTTTTTAGCATAATTTAACCCCCTCCCCCGCATCCCCCGCATCCCTTTTCCCATTGGATAGGCGAGGGAATTCCCAGCAAACCCAAACGCCCAGCCCAGGCCAGCGCCGCGGTTGGCAGCCCGTTGGCGCCGGGGGAACCTATCGCCGTAATCTTCGAGTGAACTTAGTCGGCGGCACGCCCGGCGCCGCGCTATCAGATGCACTTGTTTATTTTGCACGTTTGAGCTGCCGGGGAGGATGCGCAGAGTAACCGCGTGGGAGAAAGAAAGGTGAAGTACCCTATCGCGGCGAAGAAAAGATTTTTCATGACATTATTTTTCTACGGTGTGTGTTATGCACAAGAAATCCAGGTCTACAAATGTCGCACAACTGCAGGTGAGTGGAAAAACTCACACACCTGCAGGTAGGTGACTGTATTTTCACACACCTTTAGATGTGTGAATTGGCTTCCACAGTAGAAGTGTGAATGGATACCTTTTCAAATGAACGAATCTCTATTCGGCGACCTACAAGTGTGTGAATACTTTGGCAAACACCTGTAAATGTGGGAACGTTTTTTACTCACACAAGCAACTTTTCATATTTAAACACTTGGATTTCCAGTGGGCACGACGGGTACGTGTGTCGCCCGAGGCCCGACACATGGGCTCGGGCTCCGACCGCCAGCGAGCCTTCGAGGTGGGCTGACCCGACTGGGCTTTATGTAACATTGTGTGCACACCACACTGACTGCCCGGCAATAAAATTGCTGCGCGGCAAGAGTAGCCGACTTGCCATAGAAAGAGCGGAGCGGATAGAGAGAATGGGCAGGAGCAAGCAAGAGAGCGAAAAGGGAAAGGAGGGGGGGAGGGGCTCTAAAGCGAGATAAAGGTAAACAGCAAATTACTGGCCGTTGAGGAGGGCCAGGCCAGGTCTCATGCGGGGCCCGTTTCTCACAGCCACTCTCGGACGATCTCTCTCTCTCTCTCTCTCTCTCTCTCTCTCTCTCTCTCTCTCTCTCTCTCTCTCTCTCTTTCTGTGCGTGTTTAGGTCTGCGCTCTCCGCACCTCCAATTGGAAACATAATTTTTATTGAATTATCCGGAAGATGGCGCCGTTCAGCCGTTTGTGAGGAGCGCCGTGACGGACTTTACGACTCTTGGAATCGCATGGCAGAGGGAAGGACCACCTACGGAGCACCTCGGCAGCACACTGAGATGCCCCCCC
>NW_026267450.1:48202-51550 GCF_000697945.3 Frankliniella occidentalis
TGGTAAGTAAATCCGCCCCCAGCCCTCGGACACAAAGCCACGGTCCCGTCCTGGAGTCCAGGCAGGTCCTGCAATCGATCGAGCGCACATGGGCTCCTTGGGCCCCCGGGGGTCCGGTCACCCCACCACACCCCGCCGCACCCCGCCCCGCCCTGCCACACCACGCCCTCTGGGGCCAGGAGGAGCTTCGGTGTCCCGCCTGTCTTGTGGGACGGCAGACCTTTTGGGATGAGGACATCGTGCTGGGGCGGGGCGACCCTGCCTCGCAAGGGGCACTGCGAGAAAACCACACCCCTGCGACGAGCAGCCCGGAGCAACCCCCACCCCCGACGCTCCCTGCTTTTAGTTGTTTTTCTTCAACTAGTATAAAACAAGCAATACAGTCCAGTTTGTTTCTTCGGCGGTAAATATTAAGGTGGTATATCACGAAATAGAGGGTTTGACAGGCCGCCCGCCATGGTCACTGCGTCACGTCGCTGATTCCAGCAGCGCCTTTTGACCGGCACTCGTCCGATCGGTCAGCCGGACAGCAGGAAAGGAGGTGGGTCTTCTAGGAGGGGATGAGCGTCCACCAGGTTCGGGTTGGTTCCGAGGAGGGTGGAGAGGTGGAGGGGGCAAGCTCTGCAATTGCGTTGCGTGGTGCTCATCCAAACCCACTTAGCGCAGGGACAGCGGGACGGGCCGCAGGCAGGCCATGAGGCAGGCTCCGCAGGCCGAGAGGGAGGCGGTCAGCTCGCGTCTAAGAAGGGTCAGGACTCAAGAGTTGGCCCGGGACGGCCAGTCCGCCGCACTCGCTCCAGTTGCCCTACAACGCGCTCATCACGACCAAGACTGACTCTGAAGATTCACATAATACATATTATTTTACGGTTGATTTTTTTCAGGCACAAACTAGTTGACCTCTTAGAAAAAAAAAGTCGGGCTCCTGGTTAGCAATACATGTAATGCTACAATTATTGTTCACTATATTTACGTATGTACTATACAATAATTGGGCGAAATTGGACAATAAATGTTAACTGACTCAATGAGTCATAAAGTGGGTCAGACTGAAAGCCAGAGCAAGCCTACATCTCATTTCTCGGAGGTAGTACTTTATTTAGTTTAATCGTATTTTTTCTCCGTCGTTGTCGGAAAGGCAGTGGTAGCGGAAAACTTTTGGCGGCTTATCAGGACGATAGCCTGCTCCTGTCAACCCGCGCGGCGCGCACGGCGTTCGCGCTACTGCACTCCGTTCGGGGGGGGGGGGTAGGGGCAGATCAGAGAATACGTAGAGTCCTCCTCAGCTTCTTGCACCACACACATAGCTGCTCGGGACCCTGGCCGCGGTCTTATCCGTCTCAGCATCAAACTTTTGGGGCATTTTGACGTTCAGACGTTTGGTTTGACATAGCATTACTCTTAATAAACGTTAGTCCAATAACTAAGCGTACACCAAATTGATCGTTAACACATGCGGGCATTAGACGAACTGAGAGTTGGTATTTGAGTGTACAGCTATATTAGCATCACCCATACTGAACGTCGAGATGGAATTAACTCCGAATTTAAGTGTACACAGTATTGCCGGAATCCATGATTCCCGTTGATTCCCGTCGTGATTCTCATTGATTCCCGCCGTATGATTCCCAGGCTGGTGAAACTAAGCGTTTGAATGATTGAACTTGTAACTGACTGACCATTAGTTTCACGTTCATTATGGGTGTAAGCGTTGACCATTCTAAGCGTTGATCAAGGTAAGCGTTTATTATTCTTCGCGTTTATCTTACACATTAAAGCCTTATGCCGACCGCCTTATGCATTTTACTGTGCATAAACTTGCAGAATTTTATACAGCCATGGGAGTTACTTTTATCAAAAATATTACACCAACTGAGCGTTTCTCCAGCTGAATTAGGTTAGGTTGCGATTATTGGGTTTGGTTTGGAGAAACTTTCAGTTGGTATACCGTTCACAGTTGATATGACGTTCAGGTTTGCTAAAGTTCAGTTGGCTAAAAGTTTCCTTTGTTACACACTCCCCTGTACGACGTAGGCATCCCACCGAACACCGGCCTCTCTGTCCGTCGGATCTAAAACAACGCCTGACCACGACGACTGCTCGGGTCGAATGCGCTTTGCTTCCCCCTCGCCCCCCTCTATTTCAGCGGGACAGCGCCTCGTCCACCCCCGTACCCGCCGCGCCGCGCAGCGCCCTCCTACCCATCTTTGGCGACCACGGCGCGGCGGCGGCGGCCAGCTCTCGGACCAGAAACGTAATTTGCCAATTCGGAAGTTGGCGGCGGAGAAGCGGGGGAAGCAGGGCGGAGCAGGGCGCTGGTCGGAGTGGGGGATAAAGGGCTGTGCGAGACCACGAGGCGGGGGATCCCTTACCTCTTGGATGGGATATACCAACGGGCATCTGTGCCCTGCTACGGCTGGTGCAAAAGAGGGGTGGTTCCCCCACCCCTTTGTGCGTTATCGTGGTCAGCAGCGCGTAGCAGCACACTCCGCAATCCTGGCGCCGCCCTCCTCTCCAGGTCCTCGCCGCACGCTCAGGTGCGTCCCGGTGGCCGCTATGGCGGCGGGGAGAAGGAGTGTCCTGGAGTGGACGGCGCCGCCGGGCGTGCCCGGGGGCGGCCCGGGGGCATGCAAGAGGCGTCGCGGCCGAGGCCAGGCGGGGCGCCCTCCTCCTCATCCGGCCGGACCGCGCTGGGCCCTGGCCGGGCCCCTCACAGGGGCTCGTTAAGAGGGCTGCCGCCGGCGGGTCGGCCGGGGCCGAGGCCAGGGTAGTGGGGTAAATAGCGTACTCAACCTTGCATTTTGGG
The DNA here is from genome assembly GCF_000697945.3 of Frankliniella occidentalis. Taxonomy (NCBI): domain Eukaryota; kingdom Metazoa; phylum Arthropoda; class Insecta; order Thysanoptera; family Thripidae; genus Frankliniella; species Frankliniella occidentalis. Next base: position 51,009 of record NW_026267450.1, read on the forward strand.
GTACCGATATCAAACTTTGCACAGGGGTAGTAGACACCCATACATGACTTTTGAGAAGTGGTGCCCCGATGGCACTACTTGCAGGGCCGCGCTAGAGCGCATTGCATACGTTCCAGGGGCAGTCTCACTAAAACTCCACTTTCAAGGTATTCAGGCGTCTCCCGTCGGTCCGCTTGGTCTAGAACTACTAAGAATAGGTCGTGGCAGGTCAGGAGAGCCCCAAAGAATCAAGAGCAATTGCGGGTTGCCTACAGTTCGGGAGCAAAGCAGCCAATATTGAGAAAGTAGCCATTCTCTTTGTTTTGTTGCGGTAAAACTGGCCAGCAAATGATATTATGATGTCTATATTGAACTAGAAACTGTAATGTTGAAGGATAGGTTGCATACCCCACAGGGGCAACATTCAAAAAAAAGATACCTAGCACGATCTTCTGGCCCGAAAGTGAACAGCATGCATTCCTCTATCCAATGCGCATCCTGGTGGTATGAAATCGGAAGCAGTGTTTGCACTTTTTTTTACAAAGGAGCCGGGGGGGGGGCGC
>NW_026267450.1:51600-53013 GCF_000697945.3 Frankliniella occidentalis
GGTACAGTATAACTACGAAAGTTCGCAGCGTGAGTCAGCCACCTGGTAGGTTTTTCCATTTAAATCGTACACCGTATGTTTAGCAGTTATACTATACGAAAAATGCAACATGCAGCAATTGGCAACATTTGCTTCAGCTAAGAAAATTACTAAAAACTCCAAGCATGGCGCAGTTAAGGCCTTAAAGGAAGAGAATAATCTATACATTCAACTGTTTGTCGCGATAAGCAACAATCAGCCGAAAAATTGAGACAAATTTTTCTCTCATGAAAGTCACCAATATCCCGCGCAATATCCCCCTGCTGCCCTTTTTACTTCTACTGGAGAGATGCAAACAGCAAACAAATCTGATTTGCTGAATCGATGCTTGAAGCCTCGCCTGTCTACGGTACCAGAAAAGTGCCCAAATGTATCGGTAAAGATCCTGTCCAATCTAGCCACTCTTGAGGCTTCCCTTTCCAGATATGACAGAAAAACGTTCTGCATGAAATCCGAGAAGCGAACACTCGATCCTGGCTTAAGAAAGTGTATTACGGTGCCTTCATCTAGGATCTTTACCGATACATTTGGGCACTTTTCTGGTATCGTGGACAGGCGAGGCTTCAAGCATCGATTCAGCAAATCAGATTTGTTTGTTGTTTGCATCTCTCAGTTGAAGTAAAAAGGGCAGGGGGATATTGCGCGGGGTCGCCAACTCGCATAATACTCCGCACACTGGTTCCATAATACCTTTGTGATACTCCATAATATTTCACAAAATGCCCCGAAATAGCCCCACAATACCTTACAATATCTGATAGTAGTCTATAATACTTCATCAAATGATATGACGTAAAATCCCTTTAAACGTGCCATAATACCGCATAATACTATAATACTATGTAGGCTACACTGCTGAGGTGAGTTGGTGACCCCTCAGGATCGAGTTGTCGCTTCTCGGATTTCATGCAGAACGTTTTTCTGTCATATCTGGAAAGGGAAGCCTCAAGTGTGGCTAGATTGGACAGGATCTTTACCGATACATTTGGGCACTTTTCTGGTACCGTGGACAGGCGAGGCTTCAAGCATCGATTCAGCAAATCAGATTTGTTTGTTGTTTGCATCTCTCCAGTAGAAGTAAAAAGCGCGGGATATTGGTGACTTTCATGAGAGAAAAATTTGTCTCAATTTTTCGGCCGATTGTTGCTTATCGCGACAAACAGTTGAATGTATAGATTATTCTCTTCCTTTAAGGCCTTAACTGCGCCATGCTTGGAGTTTTTAGTAATTTTCTTAGCTGAAGCAAATGTTGCCAATTGCTGCATGTTGCATTTTTCGTATAGTATAACTGCTAAACATACGGTGTACGATTTAAATGGAAAAACCTACCAGGTGGCTGACTCACGCTGCGAACTTTCGTAGTTATACTGTACC
>NW_026267450.1:57378-58758 GCF_000697945.3 Frankliniella occidentalis
CCCCCCCCCCAGCACGGCGATTCTCCGCTACTGCAAGAGACGGACCACGACCGCTCCCACCCACCCACGCACATCTTCGGAATGGTCTTTCCATTTCTCCACTAGTTCCTCGGATACGTGATTTTCGAGCGAAGATGTTTTTAGGGTTTCAGTGGCGACAAGCTACACCACAGCTCAAGAGGCGGATGAGCGCTCTGCCCGTTATGTTTTTGTGGACATTGCTGACCGCTGCTTGCCGTTCGGCCTTGCTAGAGGTGCGGCGCGGCTCAGCGGCTGATCGAAGGCGTGCTCAACCCAAAGACAGCCCGCGAGCAGCGCGCCGCGCCGGGGCCGCGCTTTCAGGCGCGGTGGACCGCGGACGGACGCGCGGCGGAGCCCCCAAGTCGGGCCGCGAGGCTCGGAACCAATCCGGAGGTCATGTCACGTCACGTTGACGCGCGGGACGGCCAGCAGCGTGACGACGGTCGCCGCAGCCCCCGAGCATCAGACGGACCAACTCAAACAAAATTAATGTTTGTATCTGTTTCACTGTCAGCATCAAATTTGTTTCAGAATAAGTGTTCTCTTTCCCAAAATATTTTTATGATTGTGTCAAGATGTGCGCTCTCTGCAGAATAATTATTGTAGGTTCTCTTCAATGACCTCTCTAAATTGCAGGGGATAGTTTTTGTGCACATCTTCCAGATGCAATTTTGAATCCCGAGGAAAGTTACAAATTTGTATCTCCTGCTGACAAAATAAAAATTTTGTTTCCCAGTTTTGTTTAAGAACATGCAAGTTAAAGTCCATTTCAGTGTTGCTATTGCACTCCAAACCCCATCACACACACGTAGGCCCGATTGATCGAGTTCGCTTAGATGATAATCCTCAAAAACTTAAATATACGCGCGGCGTCATCATATAGTGTAATAATAAAACATGCGACATTACGCTGTTTTTATTGTTCAGAATCCCATTTCTGTTGGTACACAAACCAACGAGAGAAGGGTGTGTGCCCGGGGGTGGGCCTCCCTGGCCTCAGCCAAGGCCTGGGCCACCTTGGTGGCCGGGCCAGCGTGTGCAGCCCGGCCGGCTGGCTCGGACGGAATCAATACCGGTGCCGCCGCCGCTGCTGCTGCTTGTGTAATTTGCATCGGGATCCTCTGTGAACTCGCCTCTCTCTGTTCTGCCGCTGCCCCTGACGGTCGCATCGAGGAGTTTGTCCCCCCTCCCCCGCCTCTGCCCTGCGCCCCCCGCCAGTGTGTAGCTCATGAAAGGCGACGGGGAGCAGCAGCAGCGCCCAGGGGAGGGGGTGGAATTAATGGTGAGGAGACAAACGCAAATGGACGAAGGGGTGAGACGAAGACGTTCGCCCCCACCCCTGTATATATACGTGCCCCC
>NW_026267450.1:59558-60678 GCF_000697945.3 Frankliniella occidentalis
CCCCCCCACCCTCACACCCCGGATTCTTGACATTTGATAGTCGCCTGGCCGTTGTCGCCCGCGGCGGCGCCTCACTCGGGCCAACGTCACGACCTCACGCGTAGTCTTCACTAGACTCCTATACACTCCTAGACACCAGAGCATTAGGAGGAGGAGTCTAGTGTCTAGGAGTGTCTAGTGTCTATGTGTACGGATGTCGTTCACATACCTTCAAGTGTGCGACATTCACACACTTGGGTTTCCGGTGCAGAATGTCGGCCCGCCCCTAATCGGCCCCTTAAGAAGACACTTACTCAGCGCCGGTCTGTGGCGCCACAGGCAGGCGCGCGCAATGAAAAGGCAGGCGCAAATGTCTGCTCAAATGATGGCGCCCTTTCCTCGTGCGGATCGGCCCCCATCTCCCAGGGCTGGCGATGAGCGAAGCGTTCCCTCTAAGCAATGATTGTAAGTGGCTGGGCTCCACGCGCCTCAGCAGCAGCAGCCGTGGCAGCCGTGCCTCCCGGGGGAGTTTACATTCCCCCTGCTTTTTACTCCAAAACCTGGGCTTCTCGTGACAATAAAGTGGTGGAGGGATGTGGTGGATCGAGGAGAGAGAAAGTGAAAGGGCAGAGACGTAGACGAGTGATGATTGGACATTTTTAACAGCAAGGCCCGACGCCCGGTCCGCAGCTCCAGCGGCGACGGGTTCTGGGACGCGACGGCGGAGCTCGACGGCGGCGCGGCGCTGACACCCTGCGAGGTAGGCAACGAGCCCGCAGCCGGCCGGAGCAGCGGCCTACCTGCACGGGGCGCGCCCGAGGCCGCCCGCTTGCAGAGGAGAATGAGGAAGGGGAAATCTTCGACTGAGCTGGGCTGGGAGCGAGGGAGGGAGCGAGGGAGCGAGGGAGGGAGGGAGGGAGGGAGCGAGGGAGCGAGGGAGGGAGGGAGGGAGAGAGAGAGGGGTCCGGCGGCCCACAGCCAGCAGCGCTGACAAACCAAGAAAATGTCTTCATCTCGCCATTGTCTCCATCCGTTTATAATTAAACGGTTAATCCGTCCGTGAACAAATAACTCGGCGCTCGCCATAATCGGCGCGGTGAGGGGAAGGTGCCGTCCTGAGACGAGAGGAGGGGGGTGGGAG
>NW_026267450.1:61548-63132 GCF_000697945.3 Frankliniella occidentalis
CCCCTCCCCCGTCCGCCCCCGCGTGTCTCCAAGCCCAGGCGCGCCTCGCGAGTCAACACTCGGCGCACAGCTTCTATATTTTCTCTAAGCAACAACATATACATCTCTCTTTCTACCATGTGGCTGATTCACGCCGCGCACTTGTTTACCATGCAACCCGCCATGCGATGGTAGGCAATTCCACCTGTTGCACTGCTGTACAGTATAGCAACTAACTGCTGAACTGCATGGGGTCCAATCAGCCACCTGATAATGCACAGCAAACCTTATTGTGTGAATGTCGCAATCGCTTTGGCGTGTGAACTTTGCAATCATTTACTGTTTACCGGGTGTCCAGGCTGACATGACAGCACGTTGGGTTGCCTATATAGGGGCTACAAGCGCTTCTGCAGCCCCTACAGCCAAGCCAGTGCATGGGCGACCCAACGTACTGTCATGTCATAGCCTGGACACCCGGTACGTACAGGTGTGCAAAGAATTCAAACAACAGTCTTGTTGAAGTTAGCGAATGGGAATTCACGCACTTTGGTTTTCCAGTGTAACATATACAAATTAATCGTGCGCATTTCTTAACGGGTCCGGCGCCACTTACGCCCCTCTTTCTTCTTTAGACACATGCGGCCCGGCAAGGCCCACCCCACCAGGTGGAAGTGAGCCCCACCCCGCGGCGACACGTCCCACCGCGCCCCACCGGGCCCCACCGGGCCCACCACATGAGTCTCCCTTTTAGAAATAATTGCAGTTGTTGAATGACGAACGGCAGTGGAGGCGGCGGCGCCCCTAAAAACCTTTTCCGATGGGGGCGCGCCCGTTACCTAAGCAAAACAATGAGAAAGTTGGCGTCCTGGGGCGCGCGGGCGGGCGTGTGTGTGTGTGTAAAAGGGGTGGAGAGGGGGGAGGGCGGCAGAGCAGGAATTATGGAAGCAGTTTCCTCCCCACACCCCAGCCCTCCGAACACCTGGCCCTCACCTCTCACCCCCACACACCCCCACACGGTCCCAACAGGTGGGCACTGAGCGGCATAGGGGAGGTCCACAACACCTATATGATACGCCCGCGCGATTGCATGCTTACGCTTGGAGTCGCTTACCTAAGCTTCTCAAATTCACCAAACACCGTTTACCAAACAGGAAATAGGAGTTTTGTTGTTCCTGTATTACTATTTTTTTGCCCATCGCGCAATCCCGAGGGTTTCCATATATGGCTATGGCGTCCGGGTCGAGGGTGTGGAAGTTCCTCCCCGGCAGCAGAGCACAATGCAGACCGGAGGCGAGGCGCTCCTCACATATGCGCGCCGCGCGAGTCCTCGCTCGCTCTCTCCTTTTCCATTTCTCTTAATAGCTGTGGGCGCATGGGTGTGGGAGAGGAAAGGGGGGGGGGGCGACAACGCACACGCGGGTGACAGGGAAGTTCTCCGCGAGCGGCGGTGGAAAGTTGAGTCTATTTCGCGCGGCACGCCCTTCCTCCTTTCGCTCTGCTTAGGCGGCGCGCGGGGCCGGCGGAGCCGCTGCTGGAGGCTGGCGGCAATGTATGCACAACACTCGACGTCCTCGCATACACATTCATGCGTGCGTGCTGCCCCCC
>NW_026267450.1:63182-66927 GCF_000697945.3 Frankliniella occidentalis
CCCCACCTCACGCGGTTTACCCATCCCCCTTTCCCCTCACCACCTACGGCACCATTACATCAAGACCAAAAAACCGCACGCCGCCGGCTGTGCGCAAAGATTTTCCTCCAGCACACACACACACACACACACACCCCACTCGTAAGAAAGATGCAGAAAGTTTCTCCTCCATCATACCTCTCTCTTTGCTCCACACACTCTCGCCCGCGCGCTCATCCCCATCCCTCGCCTCCACACACACCGACATGTCACGAGTCAGTCGCGGTGTTGACAAGTCGTTAGCCAACGCGATAGGTTGCTGTTCCTGGAGAGGATCCTGGAGGACTCTCTGCTGCTTTAGTCGGCCGTCGCACGTACATAACATTTCTCTCCTTTGCCTGAAAAACATTACTTCAGTGCTATGAGGACAGCTCTAACAACACACCCGCAACAAAAATTTGCCCGGGGATCGGCCACCATAACATAATGTTGTTGTCCGTGCGATACGGGGGTCCCTGGTCCAACGAAATGGTACCTGGCTCAAGAACGGTTTGTCGTGGACGGGTCGTGCCGCACGGTTGGCAACAAAACGTTCTGGAGCCACCAACATGTCGCTGTCGCAATGACCGACATGTCCTTAGCGCTTTATATGATTTTTTTCCCCAGCCTTTGCGCTCCTTAAAGCCCTCAGCAACCCCGCGGAGCTTACGGCCTCCCGTTCCTCGACAAGAAAGCGAAGCCAGCAGGAGGGTATTTCTGCCTCGCAGCATGTCGAGCACAGCGAACGGTTCGGCGTGGCAGTGGCGCCGTTTGGAGTAAGTAAAGTTGCGTCAAGCGTACACATACATCGGCTCCAAGTTAAGGCCGTTCCACCAAAGGGAAGAAGGGGGTGGGGTGGCGGGACGCCACCGAGGAAATGGGGTGAAAAAAATAAGTCGCTGGCGGGGGAAAAGAGGCCGCGGAGTAAAGGTCGCCAGGGCGAGCAAAGCGATCTACTCTGGCCCGTGTAGGCCAGGACGACGGGCAAGCCGATGTTTGACACCTACCGGGCGGAGGGATGCGAAAAAAATGCGACAGAAGAAAATACCACTACTACAAAAAAAATCAATAAATTATGCCCGAGCCACCCCTCATGTGTGATCAAGCCCTGAATTGCCTTCCTGCCTCGCGCCCTCCGTGGGGAGGTCACCAGCTCACGAGGCGTGCTACGCCACGCATTACGCCGACCCGTTTTTTCGGGGGAGGGGCGGTGGGGCTGCGAGAGGGAGGGGGGGGGGGTGCTCTGGGCTGGGGCCCTTTCCCTTTGTTAGTGACATACGCTTGAGTCTATAGACGTCTTCGTCATCGCCGAGGCGCCATGTCATACATGAGGAAAGGGCCCCGAGGAAAAGAAAAGGGCAGAACCAGCTTTTTGCGCAAACTGTAAAAATCGTTGTAAATGAACAAGGAAAAACGTCCAGTTTTTTGCAGTGTGTATGATAAGGTATGGCAGGGTGAAAGGTGAGATGAAAGTGAAACAGGCAATCAATTTTACCAATTTATCCGTACTGTGTTAAGAATCCCTAAAAGCACGCATCACAGACAAATTTTCCCGGCCGGAGGAAGTCGTTCTTCCCGTACGGCCGTAAACATCAGCTGCAGCCACCCCCACCCCACCACAGTGAGAGACGCATTGTATGCATACTGGGGCGCACCGCGTCGCGCCGAGCCGCGCAATATGGATAGATGTTGGGGGGGAGGCATTCAAACAAATAACGCGGAGAGCAAAAATATCCGGGCTCCATTGCATTGCCTCCGGTTTCCTCACTTTGCGTGCCTTGCCGGTGAGACAATGCCATAGGGCCAGCTGGAGCCCACCGCGGAAGAGGGGCGCGGGGAAATCTCGGCCGCTCCCTCAACCGGCCAAAGCCAAAGTACAGGATTTCAACTTTAAACTTTCTACTAGAAAATTTGCCTAGTAACTGGGGTGATACAAAAGTGATTTACCTAGTCTCAAGTGACCCTCACTGCATTGTTTCCCCATTTTAGTATTTGAAAGTACACAAGGCACTGGAACCCCAAAATGATTCCCAGCGAGCAATGCTCAATTAATTTACATCAATTTGACGTCACTTTACGTCATTTTGATGTAATTATGATTGATGATTGCTCGCTGGGATTTTTCTTTGCGCTTTAGCTCTAATAGTTCCGGAGAGTTGTGGATTTGAAGAGTACAAAGTACAATCAATATAATACGCAAACATTGATATTAACACATAATCACACCTACTAAAAGTTCAATACAAGAATAGAAAATGTATACCAAAAATGCAAAGGATGGCAGAAATAAATAATATGTTTCACCTTAGAGGTAGAAACAAACACTAAAACATACCAGTGTGTTGGGCCCACACACAAACATTAGACAAAATAGTATGACTCACCAGAGTAGTACAGAAGTAGCTGGCCAGCAGAAAACACAATACTTAGGACGATGGATATAAATCCCATTCAGATTTCACATTTCACATATTGTTCATTTTTAACACTCCAAGGGGTAAAACGACACATAACCCCTTTCCGGGATAACCCCACTTAACCCTTTCTCACGGAAAACACTTCACTTTTCCACTGTCTCACACTTTACCTATAATTATTCCAACTACAGGGGAACTTCGCGTGGACCTTTTGACGAGGTGAACCCGATTTAGCACGGTAACAACCGACGGAACAAAATTTTGCTAAGGCTCGGTTCTCGCGTGACTTTGACAAGCGCGGCTGCGACATGCTCGCTCACAGCTGACTTCTCAGCGGCCGGGCCAGGCAGGCCGGTGACCGGTTTCCCATTTTCGCCACTAGAAGCCGAGCTCGCCCTCGGTGACCGACGACACTGGCCAGCCCCGCCTGCATGCCTTTGCTTTGGTTTTGAACCCATTTTCAAACAAGGAAATAAGTCTGGTTTCCATCGCCGCAAACAACGCACACTATCTTGTCGGCCGCGTGCGTGCCGAGCTCACGGGGAGCGCACAATAGGACGGCCCGGGCCCGCCTGTGGCAGCCTATGGGACCTATGGGCCCCGGATTGCCAAAAAGTCCTTTCTTCTCATGGAGGGTGAGTGAGGCGCCGAGTGGTGCAGGGGGGAGGGAGGGAGGCATGCTCACACTCGCAGTCCCTTGGCGGCCGGGCTGGCTGCAGCCCAGCTCAGACACGCGTCATATCCAGTCATATCATACCGCATGGAGCAGGCGATTCATTTCTTCCTCCTTTTTTCGGGGCGCCCGGGAGCAGCAGGGGAGGCGCAGTCATTGACGTGCGAGACTGCTGCCGAGGATGGTCATAATGGGCGGGCGTGTGCAGAGATGTGTGTGTGTGTGTGCGCGCGCGCGCACGAGTCGACGCGTTCTCTCCCTCATCCTATGTACTTCCCCGCGCGCGTTTTTACTCAGCCCGGACGACAGGTGCGCGCGGCACCAGATGCGGAAGACATATGGGTCCCCGCGCGCTCTCCTTCCACTACTTTACAGAGACGCGGCCTCCTCTTAGGCATCTCTTAGGAAGCACGGAGGCGAAGGCAACCTGCTTCGCCCGCACCACCCTCGCCCCCCTCATCCATCCATCCATCCATCCATCTATCTATCTATCTATCTATCTATCTATCTATCCATCGATCCATCCATCCATCCATCTATCTATCTATCTATCTATCTATCTATCTATCTATCTATCTATCTATCTATCTATCTATCTATCTATCTATCTATCTATCTATCCATCCATCCATCCATC
>NW_026267450.1:66977-69208 GCF_000697945.3 Frankliniella occidentalis
ATCTATCTATCTATCTATCTATCTATCTATCTATCTATCTATCTATCTATCTATCTATCCATCCATCCATCCATCCATCCATCCATCCATCCATCTATCCATCCATCCATCCATCCATCTAACTGTAAACCTAGAGCTAGTTAAACGTAGCTAGCGAATAGTAAAACGTTGAGGGCCCTCTGTTCCGCGAGGGGAGGGGTGTCACAGTCCTCGGTTTCCATACCTCACTCGTTTCTCTCCCCATCGCCTTCACATGTGAAAGATGAAAAAAAATAAAAAGAAGCAGCATCGCGTGGCTGGCGGCCAGCACCACGAGGCCGCGGCGCACTTGACAGCTCGCGGCATTAGTTTATAATTTGATCATCTCGGAGCCCGAGCCGAGCAGTCGAGCCGAGGCGCGCAAGGAGCCGGAGCCCCGGAGCCCTCCTCATCCTCCTCCTCCTCCTCCTTGCTGTAACGAAATCGGCGAAGAGGAAGGAGAGGGAAGAAGAAACTGGAGGGTGAAACAAAAGGAGAGGCGGCGCAGCCAACACGCATCGCCTCTGATTCCCGACGTAATTTTGCCTTTTTTTATTCCCTAAGAACTTTATGTGGTTAGGACATGTTCCCGCGGAATACGTAATAAGTCTGGCGCTGCAGCGAGAGCTGCCGCGCTGGGGAGGGCAATAATTCAGCTTCATACGTGCCGCACTAATTTTCTTCCCTCTGGGGCTTCGCGCGTCGTTCCCTTTGGCGCGGAGCAGGACGGTGGTGCGGTGGGCGTCCCCCTCGCCCCACCCCACCTTTACTCTCTATCGCGGCTGCATACGGATTCCGCGTCGTGTGCGCGCGCAAAGGGCTTTTTCACGGCGCTCTAAAATGAAGGGAAAGGGTGAGAGAAATAAAATCCTCGAGCTTACTTTAGAAAGTTTAAATTTGAATTGAAACGGCTCGCGGGTGAGGCAGTCTTCCGGCGCCAGGAGACCACCACCACCACCGGGGCCGGGGCGGGGCTATTTATCTGGTGTCCTCGGGGACGTCACAAAACACCAGCGTGGTAGCGAGGGGACTGGGGGGGACGGGGAAAGGGGCTGCGCTGAACCTGAGTGTGGGCTGAGCGGGGCCGGGGCTGGGCTGGTACCGGACGGGCAACCCCTCGGTAGGATCGGGTGTTTCGGGCAAACTCCAGTTCTAACGCGAGGCAAGGTGGGGCCCCGCCCGCGACACTGCAGAGCGGGCACGATGGAAGCTGTGCCACTGGATACGGCACAGAGGGACGGGGACGGGGTTCCGAAGTCTCCACCTGATCTGTGGCGTGGCGGCGTGGCGCGGTGGTATGGTGCGCGAGCATGGGCTGCTGGGCTCCTCCGGCCCGGGTCCACACCGCTTCTTCACGGCACACTTAACCTTAAAATATTCAGGCGGGCGGTGGCAGCGCGCTCGGCCTGGATGGAGTAGGATAGGATACGGGTGGCATTTTGGGCGGGGCTCTTGCTGCTGTTGCTGCTGCGGCTGCTGCTTGGCTCGCGCTCCGCTCTGACCTGGATTCCGCATGAGCCCCACAAAGTGAACCCAGCCCCGGCCAGTCGCAGGGGCGCATGATGGCGCGGCGGGGTGCGGGGTGCGGCGCGGCTCCCATCCGCAGCGACGTAGTGTTCCGCGGCGGTTCGAGGCGCCCTCCGCGCCGGGCGGGTAGGCAACCCATTCGACGCCGCTGTCGGACCGGACGCTCTGCTGACACGTCCACGTCTCCCGTCTTGAGGGAGAGGAGAAAAATGTGGAAGGGGGCGCTGCTGGCTCCGACCTTGCCGCCGTCGTCACCGTGCTGCTGTGGTTTCGACTCGGGTGTCAGTCAAGGCAGTATTAATAACGCATTCTTATTTCCTTTTTCGGGAGCGAAAATAAAACGAAGAAAGGAGAGAGAGATTATGGCGGAGGCGGCCGGCGTGATTAAGACAGAAGTGTCAGGCGCAGGGAATCGCCACCCTTATGCTAATCACCTCGGCAGAAATGAACGCCGTCGCGACGGCCACCCCCGCCCCGCCGCCCCGCCGTCGCGGAGCAAGGCAGGATGCTGACGGACACCGCCCGGCCGGGGGCGGCTAGGCGGGCTGCTCATTTGCAACATAATAAAATTCATGTCTCGCGTCAAACTTATCTTTCAAAATATGAGAAATCTTAATTTTTCCCTTAACTAGCCCGTGCGCGCGGGCGAAAATAATTAGAAAAGTGTCAGTGGTGACAGTCGGGGA
>NW_026267450.1:70073-71810 GCF_000697945.3 Frankliniella occidentalis
GCCGCCCGCCTGCCCCCCGCCCCCAGCCGCACCTACCTCTCGGCTATCCGTCCCAGTCCTAACCGTCCAAAGGCGTGGCGCGGCGGGGGTGGAACGCCAGTGAGGAGCATTGCGCAGACATCCAAATTGTTTAGCGCCGGGCCCCACCCCACCCGCCCTGCACGCCCGCCAGCTAGCGCCAGCGCGGCCGCAACGCGGGGCGGTCTGAGACATTCAGGACTGGATTTGCCGTGATGGCCACCGCGGCCGCCCCGGCTCCAGCCAAAGCGAGGCGACCGCTCTTGGCCCGCGAAATTGAGCAGCGGGGCCTGCAGTGGCGTAGCCATAGACTGTGTGAGGTAGAGTCCTGCGGCGGCGGGCAGGTTTCGGCATGTGCGCGCGCACACACACACACACACCGCCCTATCGTCTGCAACTCCCCGGCAGCCCTACAGCTCTAGCACGCCCCCAGTCCCAGTTTTGGCATTCCTTAGGAAAATAAAACTGAGAAATCAAGACTGTGGAAACTTCCGGCGCCCCCTCCCTCCCTTATGCGCCTCTCTCTCTCTCGCGTGTTGCCCACCCCCAACCACCCCTACTTCCGCGACGCTCCCTCTCTCTCGCGTTCTTTCTCCCTCCCTCTCTCGCACGTCCCAGACCGACCGCACACCTCTTATCTCTCTCACACTCATTCCACCGCCATCATAATAATCTTCGTATGCAGATCTGCTGTACTCTCCCCTCCCCTCCGCGCCCAGGCGCTTTGCCTCCTTTTTTCCCTTCCTTTTCCCACCCCAGCGCTCTTTTTCTCTTCTCTCTCTCGCTCTCCCGCGACACCACGCGCTATTGATTCTTCCACGTCTTTGTTACCATACTCGCGCTCTGCTCCACATCACGCTCTTTCCTCGCAGAGTGTTATTGGATTCGTCATCGTCAGGCTGGCTCTGATGTCGCGTACGTCGCGTAGAAGAGCTCCTCGGTGGAGGGACTACAAGAAAAGCAAGGGTGGGTACATCACCACAAGACAAGGGCGTCATTTCCTCATTTCTAATGTTTTCTACACTAAACTTTCATTTAACGGTAAGCACAGCGCAGCGTGGTGTGCGCGAAGGGTGCGTGCTCCGATTGCTCCATCCCCCAGAAGCAGGACACGATGCGCGTCGCTATCCCCTCGGTCGACCGCTCGCCCCAACACATCGCGCAGCGCACGCCATCTGTCCGCAGCCTCGCGAACTGCACAGCGACGCCGCCGCCGCCGATGACGACGCCGACGGTATGCGACGACGCAGACGTCGTGAAAAAGCGTGCACTAACTGTCATTGAAAGGGGGAAAAAATCCACATTACGACTGTATTCATGCAAAAATAGAACAACGTGGACATGGGCACATTGAAGGTCACGACATCCTTTGCGAGTGACGCGTCCGCGTCCCCGACCAGTTCGCACGTCTCGTATGCAATTTCGGAAGACGAGGAAAAAAGTTCCGACCAGAAACGGATCGTGAAAGCAGATGATACCAAGTCAACAATTCTATTCCAGTATATAATATTTCTGTGGGGAGTTTAAGGGACGAAATACTTTCACAAATATTATGTACTATAATTTACAAATCTGTATTTGCACTTAAATAGGTATTTATACATAAAAAATATGTGCATTTTTACACAATTTACATCTTAATTTTCATAGTTTAGAACCAGATTATTAGTTATAATGTACATAGCCCTCACAAATATTACTATAATTTATAAATCTGTA
>NW_026267450.1:78745-79131 GCF_000697945.3 Frankliniella occidentalis
TAAGTTTGTAAGGTATCATCTGCTAAAAAGTTCCGACCAGAAACGGATCGTGAAAGCAGATGATACCTTGTCAAGAAATATTCTATTCCAGTCTACTATATTTCTGTATTTACACTTGTGGGGGAAGGGAGGGTGGCGGCGCGGGGGCTCCAGCGGTGCGATGGAGGGGGAGGACTAGCGTAGACTAGCGCGGCCTAGCGCGGCCGACTCGGCTCGCTCTTGGTTGGAGGGGGCAGCGCGTGGCTGACGCGACGCGACGGCGACGTACGGCGCTTCACGACCCCGCCTAGCAGGCCTAGCACAATACGTATATGAGCTTTCTTCTGGTTCTCTTTAATATTTCTTAATCGAGAGTAAAAGCAATGACACCTTACATTACTCATGTA
>NW_026267450.1:79181-102511 GCF_000697945.3 Frankliniella occidentalis
AATACGTATATGAGCTTTCTTCTGGTTCTCTTTAATATTTCTTAATCGAGAGTAAAAGCAATGACACCTTACATTACTCATGTACAGTTATGTTTCGATATGTAAGTGTAAGGTTGTAAGGTATCATCTGCTAAAAAGTATTCGCTCAGCCACCAGATCGTGATCCTCCGCGGCGCCGCAAAATGAAATTCTCACCGCGTTTCCCACGACAAACGAATGAATGGCCGCGAGCCGCTGCACCGTGAGGCCGGCAGAAAGGCCAGCGGGCGGCCACCCCACCCACATGGCTGCCGACGGCCGCACGAGAATAGAGCAAAGTTGTGGGTTGTGGGGCCACTCGGGCGTGGAAGGGGGTCGGAGAAGGGGGCACATTAGCGCTCACGTCAACGCGTTGACCACAGCTGTTCGAAGAGGTAAACAGAATTAGGGGGTGGAGTGGACGCGGGGGGCAGGGGGGGGGGGCGCTGCGGCCGGGGCCGCACCTCTGCGCGGACAAGGGGGACGCGACGACGGCGCGGACGCGCGGCTCTCCCCTGTCGGACCTGTAGAGCTGCTTGGCGGCCGGCCAGCCTTTAGGCCAGCCAAAGGGAAGGGGCTGGACCTGCACCGCGGGCCTCCGCGGCCCCCACCCCCGCAGTCCTGCCGCGCGCCGGGCCTGACCAGCCTGACCGAGCCCCAGTGCCGGTCGCGCAGTGTCCGAGTCCGTCGCCCGCACCTCCTCGCCGACGAGCAGCCCCGCGGCACAATACTACGCGCAAACCGCACCGGCGAGGGCAGGCGATATTAAATATTACCATCATTACGACGGGCAGCAAGTGTACGCGGCGGCGCGGGGGCGGCGCGGGGGCGGCGCGGGGGCGGGCCAGCTGATCCGTCACTGTCCGCGCACGCGGCGGCCCGCCCCGCCCCGGCCCCGCGCGTCGCCACGCCACGCGCCCATGACGGATCTCGCGCCGAAGAGACGGACCGCCTCCCTTCCAAGTATCCCGCGCACTCCTTGTAGGCGTCCGCGGGCGGCCACCACCGCGCGGGGCTGAGGCCTCGGCTGAGGCCGCCATTTCTCGTCAGTGAGTAACAGATGTGGTTGGGCGATTGATGGGCACGGCCTCGGCCACGGCCGTCCGCACGGCGGGGGCTGCGGCAGAGATAGCGTGGAGGAGACCGAGGTGGAGTGGAGTCATTAAGTCATGTACTGTACACGAAAAACACAACTTTTTCCGCGTGCACGATTTTCTCTTGTATCCGTTCTTGCGTCGCAGCCTGATCCTTGCAAAAAAATAAAAATGTGACGTCAGTAATGCACTGTTGCGGCGTCGTGCATGTCCGTCCGCGACCTGCTGCTACCCACCCCCCTCCCCCGCCGCGTGGCTCGCGAACCGCCGTGGAGTGGCAGCAGAGTATCGCAGTTGGATTGGTGGTCGCGCCCGTATCCCTCGCGCCGGCACAGGCTGATGGGCTAATTCCTTGCCATTCATCAGAGGACACGGCGAGCTCCTAGACGGGGCCGATAGTGAGACGCCCGCCCCGCCAGCGCCAGCGCCAGCTCGCCACTCCTTTCCTTGATGGTCCGCGGGGCAGGTCCGCACCTGCACCTGATGCGCGCCGCGTCACTGTCTTCCCGACGGCGGCATTAGTCCGCGCCAGACCGGACCAGATGGTGGCCGCCCAATCGGAATTAGCGCGGCTTCGTCCTCGCGACCCGCGTCTCCCTTCTCCTGCGCTCTCCGTCCCCCCGCACACCCCCGCCTCTCCGCGAAAAAAATATATCATCATTCGGTTATTTTACGTCGCGGAGCAAGTTGAGGTTCTTTGTTTGCCAAGTGGGCCTGCCGATACGTCGAGCGAGGCGAGAGATACACGTGTATATCGATCGCCATCTGTCGAGTTTGGCAGGCGGTACCGCCTCAGAGCAATCCTATCCACAACTACGTCTTGCTCCGCTCTGCACCTCTTCGCGCTCATCGCGAGCTTCGCGGTTCTTGGGGCTGCGCCAGCCGGCTATAGTAGAAGCGCGGCGCGCGGCCGCCGGGCCACCGCCGTCAGCTCCGATCCATCCACCCATCCATCTGTTATTCAGCCATCTATCCATCTATGCGCTACACAGGACGCGAAAACTCGAGAGCAACAGCAATAAGACTAAGACGAGGCGGCAAGGCTTAGAGAGGGTGGCAACAATGCGGCCAGACAAATTATCAACATTACTCTTGGTCTTCCCCCTCCTCGGCCGGCCGGCCCGCCCCTGGGCCCGCCGCTCTCAACTCGCTGCAGCAGCCCTGCGCCCCGGGAGCCACCGTCCTATTACTAATTAGCCCAGAAAGGCCCGGGCCAGCACGGTGGGCGAAAATGATGAAATTTTCGCGAGCGTTATGCTGCGCCGTCTTCCATCCCCGCGGCCCTGCCAGCGCGCCCGCCAGTTCCGCTGGCAGCGCTCGCAGGCGCTATGGGCGTGGGGTGGTGGGAGGGAGGGCGCAAAAGAGAGGGTCCGTCCGGGATTTGAACCCGGGACCTCTCGCACCCTAAGCGAGAATCATACCCCTAGACCAACGGACCGCGGTGCAAGTCGCGCCGCCGCCGAGCGGTGCGGTGCGATGTGCTCCGTGCTGCGCCGATCAATCCGGCTGCGCGAGGGGAGGGGGGACACGGGGGACGGGAGGGGGAACCAGGTCGCCGCCGGCCGAGCACCGAGCGCGGGCGCGCGCGCGCGGGCCGGCCGGCCGCCGCCCCGCGAGCTTCGTAACTAGACCAGGCCCACCACCGGTCGCTCACCACGACGAGAAAATCCAAACCGGTTGGATCGGTCGTGATTCTGAGGGTTGCTAAAAAGATAAAACGAAAAAAACAGATGTGGACCAGTCCGAACCGTAGGTCAGCGAAAGGGCGCCGGAATCGCTCGACGAAGAGAGAAAGACCGCCGGGCCGGGGCGAAAACCTGGGCGGAAGTATGAGTTGATGCAATCCATTTCTAAGCATCTTTTCTCTTTTACAGCTTGATGTGCCATGGAGTCTGACGGCGGCGATGTCTTCGACGAGCTGCTCCGTCGCGAGGCCCCGCCCGGCGCGTGCCGCCTGGCCGTGGACGCTACGCTGGGCAGGCACTTGGTGGCCACTAGGTCCATCCCCGCAGGGGACGTTTTCCTCCGGTGCGAGAGCCTGATCGCCGGCCCCAAGGCGACCGGCGACGCGGTGTGCCTGGGCTGCTGCCGGCCCCTCGGCCCCGGCCCCCGATACGCGTGCGAGGGCTGCGGGTGGCCGCTGTGCTCCGCGGCGTGTGGGCGCGCCCCCGGGCACCGCGACGAGTGCGTCGCCCTGGCCGCCGCCCCGGACGACGCCCGGCCGCGGCCCGCGAGCACCCCGCCCGCGCACTGGTACGCGGGCGTGCTGCCGCTGCGGTGCCTGCAGCTGCAGGGCCTCGAGGGCCGCGCAGTGCGCGCGCTCCAGTCCCACCTGGGCGAGAGGACGCGCGCCTCGGCGGCGTACCGCGGCCAGGGCCTCCAGCGCCGCGCGGCGGGGTTCGTCGCCCGGGTTCTGGACGTCCCCGAGGAGGAGGCCCTACGCATGGCTGCCGTCCTGGACACCAACGCCTTTGACGTCGGCCGCGACGGCGTGGAGGTAATTTCAACGGTGTCAATATCGAACTTGTGATTTTCCTCTCCTTTCTCTGCGGTGCGCGACACACGGGTCCGTCTTACGTAAACCCGCGTGGAAACAGCTGCCCGCAGCTGCCACGTTAGCCTCAGCTGCAGCCCCCCCCCCTCCCCTCCCCGCAGGCCAGGGCGCTGTTCGGCTCCGTGTCCATGCTCGCGCACGACTGCCAAGCCAACGCCCGTTGCGCCATGCTGGGGGAGCTGGAGCTGGGGGTCCTGGCGCAGCGCGACATCGCCCCGGGCGACGTCGTCTGCATCTCGTACTACGCCGACAGCCTGCGGGGCCCGCTCGAGCGCCGCCGCCACCTGCGCGCCACCAAGTGCTTCGACTGCTCGTGCGCGCGGTGCAGCGACCCCGCGGACCTGGGGCTGCACCTGGACTCCATCCGCTGCATCCGCTGCAGGCCGCGGGCAGGTGCGCGATAATAGGATAGGGAGATCTTGGGGAGATAGGGTGCTTCCTCGAAACTTAAATTTGATCAATAATAAATCCACGAAAACTTCTAAGGCACTCCGCTCCTGCTGGTCTCGACGGCGGCGCTGGACAGCGCGGCGGACTGGCGCTGTCCTCGCTGCGCCTTCACGCTGTCCGCGGAGCAGATGCTGCTGGGGCACCGTCGCCTGCGAGCCCAGGTGGACGCGCTGAACGGAGGCGGCGGCGGGGATCCGGCCAGGGCCGAGGCGTTCCTGGCGGAGCACCTGGGTCCGGGCGGGCTCCTGCACGCCACCTCCGCCCACATCCTGCGCGTCAAGCACGACCTGCTCGGCGGCGCCTACGCCTTCATACCGGGGTGCACGCCCGCGTTGGGTACGTGCCGCGAGTCACCTCTCCGCGGCGGCGTGGTCTCGGACACCAACTCTTACCTGTCGACGGCGTGTTGCAGCCGTGAGCGACGACCGCCTCGAGCGCGCCACGGCCATGTGCGTCGACATGCTGGAGGTGGTCAGCGTGCTGGAGCCGGGGCTGAGCGTGCTGAGGGGGTCGCTGCTGCTGCGCCTGCTGGGGCTCCTGCTGGAGAGGGCCAGGAGGGGTGGCGCCAGGGTAAGCTATGCTGCTGCAGTGCAAAAGCTGGCAAAAGTAACCACATGCCTGTTAATTGAACCCTTTAAAACGCCAACTTTGCAGGAAAACGTGCACCACGCGCGACGGCTGTTTCGCGAGGCAGAAGTCATCTTTATGGACCTTGATACCAAGGTAGAGCTACGAAAAAGGAAGAAAATCATGGAGATGTGGATAGGTGAAAATATCAAGCTTGAAGACGAACAACAGGAGGAAGAAGGAAGGTGATGTATTTATAGGCTGCTCGGTGCGACACCAGTAGAGTGCGTCGAACGCGAGGGTATAAATGGAAGAAGCTATTATACAACAGCTTGAGATACCTCTCTATCTCTCGACAGAGCCGCCGTCTTGTCGCCTCGCTAATTGCCGAGATGTTGTCCGTCGTTCGAACCACTGAAACCAGTCCCCAGCCTGCCGGGGCAACTGCTGCAGCTGCGGATGGAAGGGAGAAAGATCGTGTCAAGTCTGACGTTTCCAATGAGTGACCGGGAGCCCCATCTGATGTTGAATGGGTGTCATGTCGTGAGGTCATTCGCGGAAGCGGGAGGGCCGGCGCGCCACGAGAATCTCCATCTCCATCCACCCATGAATAAGAGGATGTTGTTCTGGAAGAACCCGCCGGGATGCAGCAGATACTGCAGCGCGCTTGTGGGGGGGGGGGGGCGCCGGGGTCATCCCCGCCCGATGACCAGCAGCAGCGGAGGCTCCGTGAAGTAAGACCTGACCTGGAGATACCCACCGCGGAGGTGCGGCCGCGGGGGCCGCGGGGCGCGGTGTGTGTTCATCAGTCGCGGCCCCGCTGGAGGGGAGGGGGGTCACTGCTCTCACTCTCTTCTCTCTCGCACCGGCCGCGCAGCAGCGCCGCGCCACACGAGAGCACCTGCCTGAGTAGGCCAACGGGCTCGGTCGGCGGTAAAGCTTCGGCTGCGCTCGCAGTTGCACAACCAGCCTCAGCCTCGCACACACAGTACCCCGAGCTCGCTGCAGCAGCTGGAGGCGGGTCGCGGTCCGCTCCAGAGTGACTGACCTGGCCCTCGCCTCCAGAGTCCAGCCGCTTACTCTCGGACAACAGGCGGAAGCTGGAAGGGCCAGAACCAGCCTTTCTCAAGTTCCAGCCTTTGGCCTTCGCCTGCGCCGCAACTTGAATCAGTTGAATGCAGCGCGCGAACCAGTCCAGCAGCAGGCGGGAGGGAATGTAGCGCGAGCGCCGAGCCCGAGCGACGACCTCTGCTTCGTGTCTTGTAGAAAGCGACAACAGTGCGGTGCGCAACCAGCACAACACAATCAGCTGACTAAGTGGTTGAGAAGATGACAAGACTGTGATATATATATTTATTCTCTGACAGCTGCCACTTGCACATCTTTCTTGTGTTCCTGAAGCAAGTCAAGCAAGTCAAACATGTTTTGGGAAAGAAAAGCATGTACTCTGCCGAAGCCAGAAGGTAAGAGAATATGTGTCAAGTCATGGAGCTTTAGTTGCTAAGAGGCTTGTGATATCTGACTTGAAGGGCTTGAGCAACAGCGCTATCTTTTCAATGCGTTTCCACCCAAAATCTAAACTGTGTTTGTACAATATAAGTAACGCTGCCATAACCTTGGAGAAAATTGATCATGATGACTTTACACTTTTGTTACTAACTGATCTGAAATTTTTAACAAATTAATCGTGGTTTACAAACCAGTGGCCATGCCTTGATGGGGAACACCACCCTGCGCAATTTCTCAAGGACTCAAGGTGTTAAAAAGTAAGCTCTTTATAATATTTTTGGTTGTTGATTTTGCCTAGGCCCATACATTCCTGGATGTATAGATGTGATGACAGAATATTCTCCTGAAGGATGTTTCTTCAGGCTCTTCTATCCATCTTCATTGGAAAAGGTAAGTTTCTTGTTGTGTTTTCTTAATTTGAGGTATGATATATTTTATTATACTTAGTATACTTATCATTTATTTTTGGTTGTAGACTGTAGAAGAAAAATGGGTCCCTTGGATAGACCATCCAATATACGCACGAGGATTTGCTTTTATTCTTGGAGTTTATTATTTTGTACTCCGCTTGTATGTCTGGCTAGTGTCAGGTAATACCAAGAAGTCTTAATTTATTTTTCAAGTTCAATTTTTGTGAGTAGTATCTTCTTAGACAAAAAATAATGTCAAAGAAATTGTTTGCTTACTCCCGTTTGAAATCCATTAATTCTATCAACAGGGACTCCATACATCCCAGCTGTTTGGGCAGCACCATTATGTAAACAGAAGGAGAAATTTCCTGTAGTTGTGTTTTCACACGGGCTTGGTGCATGCAAATTTTTCTATTCCGGCACCTATACTGAACTTGCTTCTCAAGGATTTGTGGTGGCTGCTCTTGAGCACAGAGATACTTCGGCATGTGCTACATATTACTATGCCTCTCCCCAAGATCATTTGCAGTCTAAGAAAACATGGATTAAACACCACAAAATGGGCTTTGGTCTTGAAAATTTTCCTGCTCGAGTAAAACAGGTAATTGTAACATCTAGCTGTTTGATTAGTAGCCATCAATCACTTTCATTTGATTCGATCCTTCCTTGTACTGTTGAACTTCCTGAACAGGTAAGACAACGAGCTGTTGAATGCAGTCGAACACTAGATCTTCTTGAGCATATAAATGCTGGACAAAACATCAAAAACTTAGCTACAGATAATTTCCCATTGGATGCATTCAAGGTAGAATTTATTTTTAATTTTATGATTGTAAGGAACTTGTTTATTTTTCTTGTTAGTATATGGCATAATAATTGTTTTATGTCTTGTATGTTTGCAGGGTCAGCTGAATTTCGAGAAAGCTGTTATGATGGGTCACTCATTTGGAGGGGCATCGGCCTTACTGACACTCTACAAAGATCATAGGTTCAAGTGAGTAACACTTGTTGTACATCTTGACATCTGCCTACACTTTCTAGTTTCCATGCAATCACCTCATTTTTAAAAAAAATTCTGTGTAGATATGGAGTTATTCTTGACTCTTGGATGTACACCCTGAAGGATGAACCAGATATGCCAGGCAGCATTAAACAACCTCTTATTTTCATCAATACAGAAACTTTTCATATTGACAGCAATATTACAACCATGCAGAAGTTCATAGATCACCCGCAAGATGCAGAGCGCCATTTATACACCATAAGGTGAGAGACTTAAAATTCATGATGTCAGAATATGAATGAGAAAGCACTGTTTTAATCTAACCTCCGTGTTACGTTCATACAGAATGACAACTCATGAAAATCAAACTGATACAGTTCATATTGTTGGTTATTGGCTAGATTGGTTCATGAAAAAGATAGATCCTGTCCTAGCCTCAAGATTAAATCATGCCCTGATACTCCGCTTCCTAAATCAACACATTGGTAAGTAGCGCGGACATTATACTAATTTCCTTGTTTATAAACGTTGTAGCCATAAACTAATTCTTTTTCCTGGATTTAGGTTTAACCCATTCATGTAATTTTGGCATTTTGGAAAGTCAATCTCAGTTTATAACAAAGGACTTCATAAGAAGAAATGTAAAACCAAGGCGATCATAGAGAGACTAACAGTACCTTAAATTTGTAAATATGATCAATTTGTTATATATTCTAATTTGTTACCAATCCAGTTATATTTGTAATGTTACACATTCCATTTTTTGGAAAAATAAAAGGTTTGATTTTCTATGTGTTTTAAGTTAGTAGAGTATGCTGTTTTAAAAACAATGCACCCAAAGTTTCAACCATTTAACTACAATAAACAATTTATTAACAAAATTACCTGGACCAGAGTTCAGAATGCTGAATGTACAATCTACAGCAACTAGCACAGAACATCAAAGTGCTTCAAGAAGTTTGAAGCGGTTATGCTGGGGCTCTGGGATTATGTTGATATACTTCTTGTAAATTGGGATATTGTCTGGACGTCTTGGCATGAGACGTTGAATCCAAGTGTGATCCCAATTAGGTTGAGCTAGTTCTGATGACATTACTACTTTGCCAGCTTTGATGGCAAATATAGATCCATTTTTACCAAACCCGACCTGCAAATAGAACGAATATTAATGCATATTCTTTATTCAAGTTAAAGAAAGTGTCATAAATTATTTAAATATCTAATGCTATAGAACTTTTACAAGGCAATGCGTACATTCAGACCAGGGAAGAACCTTAGAGTAATCTGAGTAGCTAAAATAGTTCCCGCTGTCACTACGTCACCATCCTTTCTCTTCAATCCTCTGTACCTCTTCGGTTTCTTGCCATTCCCTTGCCACCTAGCTCCAGAAGAAGTCTTTTTAGATGCAAATCGAACACCACCTAATAAAACAGAATTCACATAAAATTTTCAGCAAATGTAGCACTTCAGTCTATGATTTGGTTAATCACATAACTCCATACCATAGAGTTCGAGCAAGTACGAAGGAATATTTGGTACTTTGGACAAGTTCGACAAGAAGTTCATTGTGTTTCCTGACAAGTAGATGTTAACACCAAAATCGTTCCTAAATTGTTTTCAACTCATAACAAATTTGTGTTTGAAGACATTTCATAACCACAAAACCGCGTGCATCAAAAAGCATGAAAAACGTACATGTCAGAAACTGCTATAGTGAGTATGAAAACTTCCAAAGTCAGTTTCTTCAATCCAAAACACACGTGAAACGTGCCACTCAACTCTGGCTTATTTCAGCCAAAAATCCCAGCACCAGTGGTGACGCTGGTCGGTTCAACATGGAATACATTAAAGAAGAGCAGGTTGAGAACAACGCTGGGAAAATGTAAGCGTAGTGTGAAGTGATTTCATCGTTTTGGAAGTTTGACGTTACACCCTCATGACTCAAATAGGTTAAAAGGCACATTCATAGTGGTGCAATCGTAATCGTGGAACAACCACTGTCAAACTCAATTTAACTTACTATTCAAGTTTTTCTTAGACAGTCACTTGGTATTCGATTTGTGATTTAGAAGTTTACCCCTTACAGATTATGTTGTCAGTGTGGAGTTGTAATAGAGCCAAACCCAGCAAATATGTGTGTGGCATGCCTTCGTACTGTTGTGGATATCACAGAGGGCATTCCTAAACAAGGCACTCTCCATTTCTGCAAAGGATGTGAACGGTACGTTGATTTTTAATGTATGAAGTACCCTCAAGGTTCTGTTGTGTATGTTAAAGAACCGTAACTTTGCAGGTACCTGCAGCCTCCGAATGATTATGTTCATGCTGCACTGGAGTCACGTGAATTACTTTCTCTTTGTCTGAAAAAACTCAAGGGTCTGAGTCGGGTAAAGCTGATCGATGCCGGATTTGTTTGGACTGAACCTCACTCCAAAAGGATCAAGGTGGAGAACTTTCTGATATTCTTTGGTCATGTAATATTTTTTTGTCAATTATTGTAACTTTGATATTTTTACTCAAGGTGAAATTGACTGTTCATGGTGAAGTTATGGGAGGAACTGTTCTTCAACAAGTTTTTATTGTTGAATTCACTGTTGCTCATCAGATGTGTGATGACTGTCACCGTAAAGAGGCACAGGACTACTGGCATGCTATGGTATATTATACTAGATATGAAATTGCAAAATTAATATATTTTTAAAACCACCAATTTTTTGAAATAATTGCCCTTTCCTTTGATAGGTTCAAGTAAGACAAAAAGCTGAGAACAAGAAAACTTTCCATTATTTGGAACAGCTGATCCTTAAGCACAAGGCTCATGAGAATACTCTTGGCATCAAACCAATTGCAGGTAAACAATCAACAACAAAAAAATTAATCATCATTATTTTAGTTAATATTTCTATTTATTTTTGTTCTCTACATTTACATAGTGCATTGATTTGATTTTGTTTTTAATTTTTTCAGAGGGCTTGGACTTCTATTACCATACTCAATCACATGCTCGTAAAATGGTAGATTTTCTTACTACTGTTTTGCCAATTCGTTATGAACACTCAAAAAAGTTGATATCTCATGACATTCACAGCAATACTTACAACTACAAATTCAGTTACAGCGTTGAGATAGTTCCCCTCTCCAAAGACAGTTTGGTTTGTCTTCCCAAAAACTTAACTCATCAGCTAGGTAGTGTAAGCCCTCTTGTCTTAGTTCATCGTGTCACTAACACTCTTCACTTTATCGACCCAGCTACTGCTCAAAGTAAGTTTTTTTTTTATCTAATCTATCTTGTGTATCTTATTTATATGTAATTTGAAAAGCAAAATTAAGAATTTGCATAATGTTTTCTGTGTTTGTTTTATTGTTTCAGTGGCAGAAATGAATTCAAATTTATTTTGGCGTTATCCTTTCAAAACAATTTGCAATCCTAAGCAGCTGAGTGAGTACATTGTGATGGAACTGGAAATAATTTTGGCCAAGGACAGGAAAACATTCCCAGGGCAAGGACCAATTTCCACCAAGGTAATATTCACTCTACTGTTAAAATATTTTTTTGTGATCCATGTCATTTCATAACTAATTTCTTTTGATTTTTGAAGCATGTTTTGGCTGATGCCTGGCTTGTCAAAGCTTCTGAGCTTGGAATTAATGAAGATTTAATACATACACGAACTCACCTTGGTCACCTGCTTAAGCCAGGAGATTCAGTAATGGCGTAAGTATGGTACAGTTCATAAGTAGTACTGTTACTATCTATCTTAATTCTTACAAATTCTAAAAATTTCAAACAAATTTCAGTTATTGCCTTGCTGATAGCAATGTGAATGATTCAAATTTTGATAAATTGGACCGAGACAAAATTCCGGATGTAATCATTGTGAAGAAGCACTATGGAGATCGTTCTGGAAAGAGGAGGCGCTGGAAGCTGAAGCATTTGACCGACGAGGGCATGCTTGTAGAGAACAACAAGTAAGTAAAACTTCCTAAATTTAGCTGTTTAAGAATACTAAACTACTCTTACCTAAACTGCAAGCTAACTTTCCATTCATTTATTTTTAATCCTAGGGATTACAATGAGTTTTTGGATGATCTTGAAGAAGATGCAGAACTACGTCAAAATGTGAACATTTTCAAGGATCCCAACAATATCAACATCCCAGTGGATGCTGATGAAGTGGATCCCAATGCTCCCCACATTACCTTAGAAGAAATGTTAGATGATCTGCAAATTGAAGATGATCCAATGGAGGGTGATGAGGGAAATGAGGGTGAACAAGGGGATGGGATGGCTTCTTAAATTGGTTACTTGTTCAAATTTTTTGAGGTGAATTGTACAGTTGTTAATTAAAATAAATTCCATGAACTAAGTTAAAATTAAATCGACCTCTGTTTTCGGATACCTACAAAGCACCTCCCTAGTGACAATGATAGAGCTACAAAATGTCACGGCAAGATAGCCAGATAAGAGCTCAACACCACTCATGCCAATCTTTCCCTTTAAGTGGGGGGCTATGAGAATCCCAGTAGCACTGATTTCGTAGCCATTGTACCCCTTTTGGTTGAGTGCCACCACAGGCGCAGGGCACGATGGAGCGCCTCGTGGTCATCTTTGCCGTTTCGTCGCTCGCCCTCGCAGGTCTGTAACCTGGCTCTGGAAATGATATATTTCTCACCTCCAAATCAAAAGGCCAGCAACAGTTGAGTCCGACGGGACTAGCTAGCACGGTGATGATGTGAATCGAGCGTCGTTCCCGTCTTGTAGGATACTCCAGCAGCGATGAGGTCCCGGGCAAGCCGCTGAGGGTCAACTCTTTCGGTCAGCACACGGAGGGTGAGTGTGTGGGACACTGTGTGGGACAGGTGCACCCCGGGTGATGCCAGGCTGCCGCTCTCATCACGGCTCGCGTTCGCCCCCAGACCTCGCGAGGACGACCACGGACCTGATCGACGCCCTGGGCGCCCTGGAGGCTGCCCGCGGCACGGGCACGGGCCCGCACAGGGCGCGGCGCTCCGCGGAGGTGTCGGCGGCGCACGCGCGCCTCAACCGGGTCATGGAGGACATCCGCCTGCCCGAGCGCATGACCTTCTTCTCGCTGGAGAGCACGGGCGCCGACGCGCGCACCCCCAGGGTGTGCCGGCTGTGCAACGCCGCGGCCGGCGCCGTCATCCACGCCATCCGCGCGCAGAACAAGACGGGCGACGCGCTGGGCGAGCTCGTCATCGAGCTGTGCGTCCGAGCCAACGTCATCACGCCGCACATCTGCAGGGGCATGATCAAGGCCAACCTGGTAGGGTCCAGTAGGGTCGTGTTTACACCGTTCACACCCCCGCGACGATTAGTCGCTCATGCTAATTCCTTATCTAGCCTCGGACGCCAGGGCGTTCTCTATCGCAACAGTTGTGCACAACACCCGATTCACCTGGGGGGCCTCGAGTATTCAGATTATTGGAACGTGCCATGTGCACTGGTTACCTTCGGACTAATCAAGACTAATCAAACCAAACATGTCACAAAAAAAAAAAAAAAAAGAAACACTGTCCGACGTCGGTCTAAGGCTGAGTGGCGTGCCGGCGGCGCTCACATTTTTTTTCTGCGTATTTGTTTAACGCAGGAAATAGTGGAGTACGTCGTGAGAAACACCAAGACCCTGGACGGCCCCTTCGCGTGCAGCACCATCATGAGGGAGTGCGCGGACGGCACCCCGGCCATCAAGTGGACCCTCGACAAAGCCATGGGCAAAAAGCCCCCGGGCAAGATACACGGCACCATCCTGGACTTGGTGAGCAGTGCACCATTGGACCCGGCACCACCCGAGTCGCCCTGCCTAAAGCCTGCATGCTGCCCCCAGACGACCCCCCCGGAGGTGGAGCCGTACCGCATCCTGCAGATCACGGACTACCACTGGGACACCACGTACAACCCGGAGGGCACCATCCGCTGCGGCGAGCCCACCTGCTGCCGCCGCGCCCAGGGCGACGCCAAGCGGCCCGAGGACCGCGCCGGCAAGTGGGGCAACTACCGCGCCTGCGACATCCCCTGGGAGACGGTGGAGGACTTCATCAAGCACACCCAGGAAAAGTACCTGGCCGACGGCGTGAGTAACCCGACCGACCGACCCTCAGGGTACAGGGTAGGCCGCCGGGGCCTATGGTCGCGCACGGCGGTGCAGCGGGCTGCCTACCCGCCCGTCGGCGGGCGCCCCGGCTCTAGCCCCGGCCGAGCGCCGCACCGCACACTCACGACTCTGTCCCGTCGCAGAAGGTGGACCTCATCTACTTCACCGGGGACGTCATCGACCACGGCGTGTGGGACACGAGCCGCGAGACCAACGTTCAGATCCTCCGCAACACGTTCGCCTCGATGAAGCAGGCCTTCGGCGACGTGCGCGTCCTGCCCATCGTCGGCAACCATGAGCCCCACCCTCTCAACTGGTAAAACTAGGGAGCCGGTGCGACGGTCAAGGGGTACTTCACCCCCCAAAACAATCAGTCCACACCCTCAAAAAATAAACAAGTAAAATTCAGAAGGAAAAAAAAACAAGGAAAAATCAGAAAATATCAGATTAAAAAAAAATAGAACATATCAGAATATTTTCTGTTCTCAAGTGAAGAAGAAACAGAGAAATTGATGTGAACTTGAATTTCTAGTTTAGTTCCCCTCGGCGGCGGTGCACTGACCTCTCTCTGGTCCTCAGCTTCGCCCCATCCGACATCACGGACGATGTGCTCTCTTCTCGCTGGCTCTACGAGGTGCTGGCCGACGTGTGGATCAAGAAGACCAGGTGGCTCCCCGAGACAACTCGCGACACAATCATGAGAGGTGGCTTTTACACGCTTCTGGTAGAGCCAGGTTTTCGCGTGGTTGCGCTCAACAACATGTACTGCTACCCAATGAACTGGTAGGTTAATTCCAAACCGTCAATTTCTAAAAACTATAAATGGCAATGTGCACATGCTTGCATAATACATACATAAATGAGTCTTTCTAGGTGGGTTTTGCACAATCCTGTGGACCCTTCTGGTCAGTTAGCCTGGCTGGTTGATGTGTTGTTGGAGGCTGAGGAAGCTGGTGAAAAAGTACACATTCTTTCCCATATCCCAGCTGGAAGTGAAGACTGTCTTGAATCCTGGTCTCGTGAATTTGCAAAAATTGTTGACAGGTAACAAATACCCTACATTATAAAATCAGAGGGATGGTTAATTTTTAGTAAAACAAAATCAATAGCTATAGTATCAAGTCTACTTATTTTTTTATTCTTTTAAAATACTTTCCCTTTCAGATTTTCAGCGACAATATCAGCTCATTTTAATGGACACACACATGTTGATGACTTGGTTCTGTTTTATGATCAGAACGGCCGGCCTAATAATGTAGCATACAATGGAGGCTCTCTTACAACGTATTCTGATGTAAACCCCAATTACAAACTATACCTGGTCGATGGCAAAAATGAGCAAGCAACATGGGTTAGTACATGTGTACAGTACAATTGTACATGTAAGTGAAGAATAACATACAAGTTAATTCCTTTTATCTTGTTTATCTTTCTTCACTCAGGATGTAATAGACGCAGAACTCTGGGGATTTAATTTAACACATGCAAATGAAAACCCAGATAAAAGGCCAGACTGGTATCGTATCTACTCTTTTAAAGAGACATTTGGAGTGAAATCCATGCATCCTGTTCATCTGGAAACATTTATAGGAAGTCTAGCTACAGACAGACAAATGTTGCAGAAATATTACTGGTAAATTAAAAAATGTTCCCCTGTAAAATTTGAAGATGAATCATCCACATTTATACTGCTTAATTTCCTATTGTTCCTTTTTGCCCTATCCAGGTCTCACATGTTGGATAGTGATCCCAGCCACCGAAGAGGATGTGATCAGTGGTGTGCAGAAAGGGTTATATGCAACTCGCTAAAAACCGTGCCTGGTCAGAATGATCACTGCCAAAAGTTCCTAAATAAAAGGAGATAACAATGTACTTATTTTGCACCTAGAATGCAATTTCAAGTTTCAAGTATATTATAAAAAAGTTATCTTACAGCCAATATCCTTTCACACTGCAAAAGGACAATTTGGAAAAAGTCCTATGGTATAAATGTATTTCTATAATTTTTCAGATATAGGCAGCCATTTAACATTTGCTCTATCCACAATTTCTTCTTTTGACGAATCGTCTAGAAGATGTATCTAAAATATATTTTAAAAAGAAAAGAAAAGATAAGCAATAATGTAATTTTCAAGTATACTGACTTAGTGAGTAAATGATACCTGTGATCTATGTACCTGATTTCTCACGTGTTTCACCAAGATCTCTAGCTTTTCCGGGTCATCACATTTCTCTTGTAAGAAACGGAAATAGAGAGCTCCAGCAAGTTCTACATCTGATGTAAGAAGTCCATGATCGTATAATAAAAATGCAGCAATAAGTTCTTCATGCAAAGCCTCAAAGCCGTCTTGCATTGCAGATGGTGCATAAGACTAGTATGAGAAGGAAACTTTCTATTAAAGTAGTGACGATGAGTTGACAAAACACATACAAAACACAATACATGAAGATATAGAGACGGTTCCCCATGACACAGAAGTTAACTCACTTCTAGCTTTTTGGCTCTTGCTTGGGCAGCGTCCCACATGTGCTCCATGGAATACTTCTTAATCATGTCACCCTCTTTCTTTTCACGGGCTATTCTGACATTTAACATCCACATATGGAGTTCAATTACTAAAAACCATGAATGAAATGTGTCTTCCATCTGAAAAACTTAACATTTGCAAAAACCAATTAAATAAAATGAAGAAACTTACCTATGAACTTCACATTTTTAACTATACCTCTTACTTTTAAAATAGTCCTTCCAATTTACAGCCTCAACCCCTTGAAAAAGAATCAAACCTCTAAGACGATAGTACTGTAAAAAACAAAATCAAACTAAGAAAAAAAAAATTTAAACTTGAGAATGAAATTTGAGGCGTTGCATTCCTTACAGGGTTTGGTCTTGGTGCCATGCCTAAACGCAAACGGGTGTTCATCATTTTGGTTGAGAGCCATGTATCCTTTATTGTTTCTAGCGGTTGTGATGATAAAAGTTTTGCTTGAATTTTATTGACTAGGATAGGAGCGCAATATTTCTCCATAAGAAATGGATTGAACAAATACTGATGTGCGGGCGTAAGAAGCTTAAACATAAAAGAGAAAAATTATACAAATATAATACCAATATTATGTCAGTCCAGTCTAAAAAGCAATTCTTCAGATTTCTAAAATATTACATAATTTGAAATGTTTTAGGTAGCTAACCTAACAATAACATGGGTTCAAATTTTAACGTAAAATAAAGAGTAAGGGCACTTACCCTCAGTACATTTAATGTCGGCCGTGATATCATCTTCATCAATTGCTATTCAGTTGCAGGCGTCAATTCCCAAAAAGTAGGAAAAAAAACAATATGAGAGTTAGCTCCCTCAACAAATGCTTCAATGCACCCAAAAATTTCATACATCGCTTCACTCAACTGCACATTTTGACGATTGTGTGATTGGCCGGTCAGCTACAAGTTTTCTGATACCGACTGTCGTTCGCCAGTTTTGTCAAATGACGATCGGCTTCCGTAACGAATAGAGAGTGCTGCCATCTGACGAGAAGACCGCACAACATCTGCGGAGTGTCTCCATCTCTCTCTCCCGCAGAAAGGCAAAAAATGGAGGAAGCTTGATGCGAGATGTTAGCTTGAATTTGAAACGCTTATTCCTTACCTTTCTAACCAAGGAACTAATTCTAGACGTGCATTAGAGGTAACTATAATCTTGTTATGAGAGCATGTGCTATTTGGAGCAAGGGGTGGAGGTAAAGCACTGTAAAGTATTTAACATACAGAGAAAGATGGAATGGTGACCTCCTAACGGGGTCTGCTCGTGCCATTGTGTTAAGAGCCTTTGCCGAGAATTAATATGTCTGAGGAAAGATATGGAGCACACAACCGATCATTCCTCAGCGTCCTGAGATAAATTGGTAGTAAGTATTTGAGCATGAGGCATGTGTAAAGGAATGGGAACACAATGTCTGAAACTAGTTCCAGATGTTGGTCAGACAGTCCCTGGTCACCAATTTATTCACTCAATTTTATGATTATCCTACTGATGCACCTTTATTAAATATTTTTTTTATGGGTAGTATATGTTTTACATAAACTGTAGAATAATCTTTGTTCTCTTACTTTCTTGAGGTTCCTTCAGGATTTGGCTGAAGAAGGAAGCATGTTATCTGTCTCTACTCTGCTCTCAATTTCCATTTCTTATGAAATACCACAATGCATGTTACTTTTAAAATATAGCCATTTTGTATTATTCATAGTTATGCCTATAGTATTTTCAATGTCAAAATAATGCTGGTAGGGGGAAAATAAGTGAACTGCTTTGATAATTCGTTCTTGTTCCACTCCCTTAACCTTTTTCTTTTAAAAATCAGTTCGGGTGAGTTTAGTGTGTCCTTTTCATGCTGTAAATTTCTCCTCACTACTTGCTTCAGCCATCTATATGGCCCATATTGCAATTTCTGTACCCAGTAGTACTTCTAATTCTTCCTTTATGTAAGAGAAATGGAATTATTGCATCATTGCAAATGCTCTATTGAGTATCTCGTTAAAACGTCATGTAAGGAAGCATTTTACATTTGCAAAGACTCTTGAAATCATCAAACTTCTTTTCATTGAGCTTTGAAACAGTATTCAATGTGCT
Source organism: Frankliniella occidentalis (assembly GCF_000697945.3). Classification (NCBI taxonomy): domain Eukaryota; kingdom Metazoa; phylum Arthropoda; class Insecta; order Thysanoptera; family Thripidae; genus Frankliniella; species Frankliniella occidentalis. The sequence goes on from NW_026267450.1 coordinate 97,531, forward strand.
GGAGTACTTAAATCTCATGTCATAAACTGTGACTACCTATTCCCTGCTTTTACCATTTTATATCCTTTCAGGCTGCGCAGAATGGGTGCAAAAACGGGCACCAAAGCTGGACGTCCTTTCAAGCAAAATGGGAAGGCTAAAGTACAGGAGAAAGAGGAGCCACCCAAGGGCCCAGATTTTTCTGTACTGAGGAAGCCTGTTGAGATTAGTGTTACTGGACTAAGTGAGTTGGTAAAGGTCTTTGAGAATTCACCACCAGAAGTGAGTAGCAAACCTCCTTTCTGCCTAGCTGGTCTTCTCTACTTTTTGACCCGAAATAATATTAATATCTGGTTATTTAATTTCTAGCTACACCATCTATTATCTTATGAATGTGATGTAGTTTATGAGTGTAAAGTTTGCAGAAACCTCTTTCGTAGTTTAGCAAACTTTATTTCACACAAGAGGGTCTATTGCACTCAACTCCATGGCAATTCTCAAAATAACTTATTCAAACCCCAATCCAATAAAAGGGTATGTACATGTTTTACTGGATAAAAATAGCTTTAGTTCATTTTTGTCATGTAGTCTTGTGTACCAAGTAATATTTGTTATCGGTATGATTTTCCCTCCAGGTTAATGACACTGCTGTGATTGTGGAACCTGAAGTTGTCAGAACCACAAGAGCCAGAGAACATTGGCGCACAAGTGATGTTGGAAGTTCTGGGGATGCTAAAGAAGTATATGAACCAAAGACAAGAAATGGCCTAGCTGAACCTGCTCCATTTCGTATAACTATAAAAAAGGATCTGACTTCTATTGTTGAAAAACTTATGCAGAAGAACTCAATGCAGACCTTGAATGAAACAGTAAGTTTATTCTATTTTTATCTATATTTTAAATTTGTGACACTTTGAAATTGTTTTTCATGCAATTGTTTTTGCAGGCCAGTCATTTATCATCCACATCTGAATTTTATGATGATGTAAGCAAAGAACTGAATCAAAGAAAGAAAGAAGCAAAGCAACACACAATCCATTTGCAGCCAATTGAAAACACTTCCTATGGAGTCTTTCAGACCATTGTGCAGACTACTGGCTCTTCAGAGCTTATTAAGTCTCAGGTAATAATTTGATCTCATGCCCATACATGTTCAGAAGGTAAAACCTGTATGTGAAAGAAATATCCTATTAAATAATCTAACACACTGTATCTTGTAAATTTTTGATCAAAAATTAGCCACAATATTGGTAAAACTTCAATAAGAATTGTTTTTCATTTTTCAGGTCCAAGATCTCCATAGAATAATATCAGATACAGACGCTGTCCTTGGTCCAGATGGTAGAGTAATTGAAAATGGTACCACTCAAAGCAGTAGCATATACCATGAAGACAGGAGAAAAAAGATGAAGACTTTTGATGCTGAAGAATACAATGGCCCTCCTGTTACAGCACCTGAATCAGAAGTGGAGCTGTTTTGTAACTTATGTATGTCAAACTTAAATCCACATGAAGGGCAATTCATTTTATTCCATCTTTTGTTAATATTTTATGTATCTACATTTTTATTACAGGTAAAGAGTACTTTTCATCATACAAAAGTTTAAATCACCACATGAAAACATTGCATATGACTTTCCGCACATTTTATCCATGTCCTTGTTGCAAGCTTCCTCTTTCAAACTCTTGGAGTGTGTATCGCCACTTGCTAAAAGGTATGTTTTAAGTTTATTCTGGAAGTCACATCTCAGTATCTGTAATTTCAAATTTTTTCACATATCAGATAACACTTTAATATTTTGTTGCAGTGCATAGAAAAACAAATGAGCAAATTCGTAAATTAAGAGAGAAAGTGATAAAAAGATCATTCAAGCGAGAAGTTTTGCAGAGTGGTGCTCAAAAACTTTCTAAATCAAATGTGTCCGAAAATCCCCTTTGTCCATCTGAATTGATATATGACACAAATCATAAACCTGTACCCCTCACAGAGGAAGATAGTTACAAGGTAAAACAGAAATCACTTCTAAGCTTGCTAACTGTATTAATTCCTTGTTCTTAATTTGGAAGGGTCATTGTTAGCAAGTATGGAAATTTGTGTATTTAGATTGCTCATTTGTGTTCCAGCAATGGTTTGGTCACCATGAAGATGGATTCGGCCAGTGTTGTGGAGTTTGTGGTCGCCGTTTTGATAGACGAGCTGCACTACTTGCTCATTCTCAGTCATGTCATAAACAGTCAACTTCCAAGCAGAACTTATCTGGACCTGGACGTACACCTGTCCAGCTAGAGAAGCCAGCAACTGTTGGCCGCCAGACTCAGAACAGCAAAGCTGCAGCATCTCCAGGTCCTTTGTCTCCTGCAATATCAGCTTTTCGGGCAAGTACAGTTCTTCCTGTACTCCCTCTCCATCTTGCAGAAAAGCAACCAACTCCAACTAAGAAAATTGAAATTCAAATTCGAAGGGATTATGGGAAGACAAATATCAACAATCCCGAGTGTCGCACTAGAACCCCCTCAACAAGTAGATCTGATGATGGTGCTGCATCAGTCAGTCGATCAGATGATGGTACAACATCTGGAAGTAGTGAGACAGAAACAAGTGTACACTCAGAAAAGAGACTACAGCTGACAAAAGACCATGATAACCAACTTGATGATGGAGATCAAAGTAAACTAAATCACAAAAGTGTAAGACGTCCATCAACAGCATCTCAAACCACAGATATGAATGAGAGTGACCCACCAGTTAAACGAAGAGTTGGCAGGCCTCGCAAGCACAGACCTGAAGTAGTTCTTGTGAATGGAACTAATCTGACAGAGTCACATCCAGTTTCAATATCAGATGGTAGTGATGATTCTAATGACGTGAAGGACAAGCCACTAAGCAATGAAAGTAAGAAAAGGAAAGCTAGTGAAGCTCTTCTATGTGCAGAAGATGAAAGTGAGGATGACAATAATAGGTGGTCTGACTCTAAGAATAATGAAGGGGAATCTCTGTCGCCAAGTGAGCACAGAGCATCAACCCAACCTAGTGCACCCAAACGGAAGTTACTTTGTCTTATATGCCACAAGAAATTTAAGTCTCCCTTTTCTTTAAGACAACATTTATCAACAGTGCACATAAGTTACAACCGTTTCCGTTGTTTAATATGTGAATTTAGATGTTTCTCCAAACCTGACTGTATCTCACACGTCTTAAGAATGCATCTTGATCCATGGGAAAAAGAGAAGGCCGTAGCTATGGTACAAGATATGCAAATGGACGCTGGGGGTAGCACTGATGCTCATCCTTGCGACGAGCAAATTGATAGTGGTGATTCTGAGAGTGCCATCAGTGATCCTGATGGACAACTGGAAAGCCCGGAAAAGTCTGATGATTCATCACCTGATGACTTGCCAAACATTAATCAAGTAGTGCATGAAGGTCCATCAATAGAAGGTGTTGGAGAAATAATTGGTGTTGCTTGACCTTACTTTGATTGTATCATGTGCCAAATGATAGTTTTGTGTAAATGATTGATTGTGATAATTGTTCATTCAGATTGTTCTGGATAAACTTATACTTGAAGAAATGTTATTTCTCCTACCCAATACTTTTCTTCCTTGTCAGTACAATGAGAGTCTCCTCATTTTGGCTATACAGAAAATTCAGCTTCTTTTCATCTTCCTCTTAATTTTTGGGACCAATTGTCAATCCACTTTTGAAGGTTTTTTGGTGGGATGCCATTAGATAGCTCTTGAAGCATGTAGAAATCTCCTACTTATGAACTGTTTCGTTTGGAAGTGGAATATACTGTAGTAATAATACAGTACACGTATTTTAAAAATCTGGATTTCATTGTTATTTTAATCTAGATTTTGTTATTGTGAATAAATAACTGCAAGGTACACTGCTGTCTAGATGTACCAGAAATAACCTGCCTTGTGGACTGACCAGGGTAATTGCTCTACATATTTTAATTGAGACCTCGCAACTTGTTAACATGAACTTTTATTTTGATGTGATTGAGTGGTTTGGCCAAGCTAGTGCCCTAACTCATGCATATCACATCATGCTCAAAAATACAAATGTAACCCTTTGTTGTTCAAAAGTATTTTGTGTATGACAATTTCTCTATTTTCTAAACATTCATTTCAAGAATGACGATTGTATACGTACTGTACACAATTGTGCATTTGGGCATACTACCAACCTTGAACTTTAAGTTAGATTTACAGAAACATTACAGTTTATAAGCCATGTGCCTTGAGTTTCAAGTCAATTTCTTACTTTTAAGAACAACATTATTTTTCATTAAGTGTTAAGTGGAATGGACACTCCAACTTTACTGCCTACCATTTAAACTTGCTTGTTTCATTAATCATAATATTCCTACTGTACCATTCTTGACCCTCAGAGTAGTTAGTCTTCATATTTTATGCAAACATATACTGACAACTTTCAAATTTGTACATATTTGCTGATCTTGTAGAGTTACAGTTCTTAAGTTTTATGTGATTTGAAATTGGTCTTGCATATTAATCTGTGATTAATTGTTTCCTTGGGCTATTTTGTTTTTCCTATTGTCTGTTATCTGCTGCTAGACAAGGACTGCAACAAGGACATCGAAGTACACATTTTATTGTCAATAATTTACAATAGTTGTATCTTACTTTCCTCTTAAATCCACAAATAGTGCCAAAAATTCATTTAAAAAATACCATTAAAAAAATTGATTGGTTGACTTAAATTTCTTTGCCCTCATTTTATAAATTGAGCTCTTATTGGCTAATTTAATAACCTTGCCATGAAATGGCTGCTCCAGGGGTCTACTTCAGTATTGTGTTTATTACAACTATAATGTGTGTATTTTGTATTCCTTTACCATTTGCCCTGTACATGTAAATAGTTTGCTCTGTATATATACCTTTTGCCGTAAGCTTGTTAAATTGTTAATTTTCTTAAATATCACTTGTTTTCCTATGTCGATTGTTTAGATGTAAGAGAAAGAAGTTGATTTTT
>NW_026267450.1:111936-113374 GCF_000697945.3 Frankliniella occidentalis
TCTCTCTCTCTCTCTCTCTCTCTCTCTCTCTCTCTCTCCCTCTCTTTATTTCCATACTAACATAACACTTACACTCATACATGAAATGTGCGGCTATGCCTCTGTCAAAATGATTTGCTACGAGGTAGATAGTAGTAGATAGATTACAGTTTGCTATCATTTTGACACACATAACGAGTCAGTGACACAATTTTAGACGCGAGAAGAGCAGCAGACAGTCTCGTCCCGAGCTTCCATGTGAATGCAGTCGAGGACAAGGCCGGATGGCTTCCCCAGCACGTTATACTCACAGCGTCTCCACGCCGCGCCCACCGTTCCCGCGCTGAGGTGGTGCTGGACTGCCAGGGGGGGAAGTCCACGCTCCTGGTCCCGGGTGCGCGGCGTGCTATCGCCCGGTGTGGCGCCGTGTCGTGGAGTGAGCGCCGGCGCGCGGCGGAGGCGTCGCGACACTGCCGAGAGGCCGGCGGGGCGGCGGCGGGGCGGGGAGCGGAGAGCCACGCGACTAGAGAGACCATCGGAGGGAGTCTCTCAGTCTCGGTCTGAGACTCTCCACGCACGCCGAGGGGGGGGGGGGCTTTTCTCTCTCGTGTCGTGAGGTGGTCGCACCCGTTTCGAGGCGAGGGCTCTATTGGGATTGGGTTTGGTCATGTTGCAAAGAGCATGGAGAAGGAGAAGTGGTCCTGCGAAAGTGCGGCTGAAGTCGCACAGAAACCTGGGTCGTGCGACTTAGGTCACTCAGCTACTGGACACCCAAAACTTACAGTATCGCTGTTAGTTTTTTTGTGAGCCCACTGCGCTGTCACGCGCTGTTGTATTCAGTTTGGCATGCCAGGTCTCTTGTTTTGTTTTTTTCGACCGGTCGAAGTCGTGCGACAGTGTCTCGGCGGTGCCCAGTTTATGGGCGGGATTTGCCTACAGTCGTAGGTACACTTCGTCACCATGATGGTTGCGGAGAAAAGGCCTTATCGGAAACGTGTGGTCTACTTTGATAAAGTCGTAAGAGTGGCATGCAATTAAGTCGTATGCAAATGGGTAAGCATGAAAGCATGGTAGTGCATCGATGAGTAAAAGGAGTATTCGATATGTAAATGAGAAGAATTAGTAACTTATTGCCAAAATTTTGCAAAGTGGCAGTACGAAAGCCTTACTGATCTTGCTGTAGCCTGGTTGAAGGGGAATTCCTTTAAGGAAAGAGAGGTAGCTCAGGATGTACCGATCACTGTAAAAAATATTCTGAAATTTCAGAGCAAAGTATCTCTTAAATTTAATAACATTATCTGTTGTTCTTAAACGTAATAACAGATTATGATATTTAAGAAGTTTTCTTAATATTGCAAACAAGGTTATGAGAATTCTGATGAAATTCTCAATTGTACTAAGGGGTCATTAAATTTCATAACAAGTTTATTAAATTTAAAAGTTTTCCTTAGTTTTGACA
>NW_026267450.1:113424-118868 GCF_000697945.3 Frankliniella occidentalis
AGTCATTTAAAGTCAACTTAAGACTTTATCAGTCTTATCAAACACCTATATACAGTTTTAAGTGTGTCTTAATTTAGTCTCATATTGACTAAATCAGTAATCTTAAACTCAACACTGTGCAGAAAGGTTTCATGATGAATGATAAGTTACTTAACCATCTGCACAGTTAGCGGTATGGCTTATCAAACATTCTTCACTAACCACTCTTCAACAGTTTTTTTGTGCGTATCAAGCCATTTGATTCTGTTTGTTACGCCCTCTACTGCCTGCTTTCTTGCAGCTGCTCCTGCACCAGCATCAGGGTTTTGTCTGAAGAATTCGTTCAACTAAACAAAAAATTGGAAAGAACATCAAGATCAATACATTATTATGGAGTAACATAAAAAATGACAATAAAGAAAAACAGTTTGTAGACTTTACCTCATCTAGCCTCTCTTTGGTATCAAACTTTGCAGCAATTCTTGCAATAAACCGTCCAAATATACGATCATTGAGAGAAAAGCGATCAAGCAGATATTTATACTCAATCCTACAAATCAATTAATACAGTATGTGTGAAGTACATGAAATTAGATAGGTTTAAGAAAATTGGAATAACTTATTTACCTATAGAAATCCCAAACAAGTTGGACCCCTTTCGGATTTTCTGCAATGTAGCTGAGCACAGTGAAATAATCTTGTGATCTTATAACAGATTCATCCTTTGCAATCTGTATATACTTTGCCAGAAGTGACTCATTAGCAGTTGTAGCTAGAGCAAACATCAGCTTCACCTTCTCTTGAGTATTTTTTTCGTCCTTAAACTTTTGAAGAAGCAGTTCCCAATCATTGGTATCTTCTGAATTACCCAGACCTAGAATAGGGCAAGCCAGTTTTGATCTTTAACCAACGCACACAACACAAAATTTTCTTGACATGAAAGATTGTGATAGCCTACCATATCTGTACACTACTGAGCGGATGTCAGGATGTGGCTTCTGTCCACCCTTCAGCCAATTCTTAAACATTGTATTTGCTTGATTTAATGAATCATCATTTTTCAGAGAACATGAGAGGCTTAGCACCAAAGCTCGTAAGCGTCTAAAAAAAATACAAAACAAAATTACAAAAATTTAGCATTATGGCTTACACAATAGTAAAGTTGAGTTCTCTTATGTATTTTTAGAAGCATAAAAATCAGGTCATACCGAGTCAAATGGGTGTCCTTTTGGGACACAGTCCAGCTAAGTTCTTTCACAATAGGATCAGACACACTTATACCATATTTCTGTAGAAAAAACATAAGATAGATAGAAAATAGATAACATATACAAAACAATATAAAATTTGAGAGTAAATTTTACCTTAAGATTTGCAGAATCTGGAAGACGTTGCACTAATGAGCCAATGGCAGTTGATGCAGCATCCCAAGGCACATACTCTTTTTCACTCTTAAGGTACTTTGTCAAGTCAAGGGCAGTTTCATATCTGAGCTCTTCAGCGTCAGCCAAACTAAATGCATCACTGATCAAGCCTGCTCGATCAACTGCATCTATTTGCTAAAGATAAATTGATAAGCCAACAACATATCATCAGGAACTGACAAAACAGTGTGACTTCTATTGAAAAAATAATTAAGACTTTTCCCAACCTGAGTATTTGTTGTAAGACTGGAAATAAGTGCAGCCCATCCTTTATCATCATAATTTACACGGTAGTAACTTCTTTGGTTATGATTAAGTTTCAGCCAGTCCCCTGAATTAATTGGCAGCTCAACTGACAAGAGAAAGAGCAGAGCAGAAAGTTAAAAAACAATAGAGGTACTGTTGGTCTCTGGAAATAATCTCCACTTACCAGTTATCCTGTCCTTGTCAGAGTTCAACCATAATAAATTATTACTTTTAGATGTTGATGTTGAGTATGAAATAGGAATTTCCCACTTGTATCTAGAAAAGTACACCATATTGATGAAGACTTAAACTGTTGTCAAAATAATGGCTATGCAACTAATGTGACTTACCCATACTTGGAGGTGCTTGGATCATATTTTGCTTCACGGTTGGAAAGGAAGCGTTTCTGACTGAGGACATATTTTCCTTCTTCAGTCTGATTAACAGTGACAAGTGGAAAACCCATCTGACGTGTCCATGTGTCCATTACTTTGGCTACATCAACACCAGGAGGAGCATAGTCTTGCAAAGCTCTCCAAAGATCAGCAGTTTCTGCATTGCTGTACTGGTGAGTGTTTAGGTAAGAATGCAGGCCTTTCTTAAAGTTTTCAATCCCCATAAACGCTTCCAGCATGAGAATGACGGATGACCCCTAAATATTAGTAAGAAAAATAATGTGTAAAGCACAAAATCAAGGGTTTGGCATATTAAAACATATGAATAGTGATTCACCTTATCATAAGAAATTGTGTCAAATATCTCTGTTATCTGATCTGGGTTGGATACTTCTTGAAGTACAGGATGAGAGCTGAGTTCAGCATCAAGCATCAGGACTGAAAGTAGCGTGTCAACAACAAATTGATCACCCTGGAAATATAGAAAATAGTCTTCATAACTACCATGACCAATGTGCAGATACCCCCCACAAAATTAATGATTATACATACATATGCCCAGTCAGGGTGCATGTTTGCTATACTCTTTTGAGCCATAAATGTAGCAAAGCCTTCATTTAGCCATAAGTCTGTCCACCACTTCATTGTTACTATAAAGGAATTAATTAACAACAGTCAGTCAAACTACCTAATCAATTGCATTGTTTCAATTTGCCTAAGCTCAAATCCAAGAGAATTTATTTACAAGTAGCTTTGGAGCATACCTAGATTTCCAAACCACATGTGTGCTAACTCATGAGCAACTGTTTCGGAAATGGATTCCTTGTTAACAGGAGAGTTTTCATTGGGATCAAAAAGAACCGATGTTTCACGGAATGTTATAAGACCCCAGTTCTCCATAGCTCCAGAGACAAAGTCAGGGATAGCAATCAAATCTAAAACAAGAACAGCATACGTATTGGTACAATAATGGTATAATTAAAAGTAGGTTCTATTATAATTATTTCATGTACGCACCAACTTTTGGCATAGGGTATGGAATATCAAAGTAAGAAGCATAGAAGTCAACAACATTCTTCGCGACTGCCAAAGCTTCAGCTGTGTTAGCGATCTGTTCTTGGCGAGCGTATATATTAACTGGCTTTCCAGAATTCATGGTTACATTCTCCTTCTGTCTCTCAAAATCACAAACAATGAATGCGGCCAGATACGAGGACATTTTCACAGTTTCCGCAAATTCCACTGTGGTCAACTTGGTTGCATTGTCTGTAGTCTCACTCTGCACACACAATACAAATTAAACACACCTCACCAAACATGTGTCCAGGTTTCTTGTTGTTTTTGTTTTTTTGACAAATACCTTGACATCACCGTTAGACAACGCGATGTACTCGGAGGAGGACGGCTTTACCAGGCGTACTTTGTACGTTGCCTTCATGGCGGGTTCGTCAAAGCAGGGGAATGCCAGGCGTGCGTAAGTAGGCTCAAATTTGGTTGTAGCAATATACCTGGAAGGAGAGAGAATTTAGATCGATGTAGAGTGTTGAATTGACAAGGTTCCATAACGCTGCAAAGCAGCCAAAGCTCTGTAGGGAAAGCGGTAGGGAGAGACATGCGCAGCCTGCATTGCCTCACACCTTGTCGCGTTCGAGGACGTCGCGTACGCTGAGCGGAACATGCCCCGTCCCTCCGCGAGCAGGGAGCCGGAGAACACCACGTGTAGGTCATAAACGCCCGGCGCCAGCAAGCAGTCGACGCGCACCACGAGGAACTGGGTGCGAGGCCACAGGAGCGTGTCCTCCACCTTGAGCCCACCGGGAGCGCGAGTGCACCAGCCTCCGGACTCTTCGTCGGCGACCTCGTCCGCCCTCACCAGCGCCAGCTCCACCTCCTTGATGTGCATACCATCGGCGTGCAGCCAAAGGTCGCGGCGCGGCGCCGTCACCCTCAAGGTGATGGACACTCGTCCGGACAGGATGCCCGTCTTGAGGTCCGGGTGCAGCAGCAGGTCGTAGCGCTCGGGCAGCACGTCCTTGGCCAGGCGGGTTGGCGCTGGATGCCCCGGCTGCCAAGCAGCCTCCGGCTGGACTTCCCCCTCCGCACGCGCCACAGTCGCTGCCTCCAGCTGGCGCTGCCGATCGTCCACGTCGCTGGCGGAGATGGTCTCCGTGTCCTCCAGAGGCTCAGCGTCGGCAGGCCGATCCCGGAGCGTCGTGGAATCTACTTCGGCGGCAGGAGTCGAGGAGGAGGGTCGGAGGGTGGTTGTGTCGGCGTCGTGGGTGGCGGGGGTCCCCGGTGGCGCCACGGTCGCAGAGGCCGCCGCGGCCTTCCGGTGGTCCTCCAGGATCATCCTGGCGGCCTGGAGGTTCTCCCCGTGCCGCAGGAGCCACGCCACCCTCTCCTCCAGAGAGGCGCCGCTCACGTTGAGCCCGTCACGCACGCGCTCCATGGCCCACTGCTCGTGGTTCTCCAGCCGCTGCTCCATGGACTGGAGCTGCACCTCCAGGTCGCGCTCCGGGGCGGCGCCCGGGGCGCGCGCGGCCGGCGCGGGGCGGAACTGGTGCTGCAGCAGCAGCAGCGTGACCAGCAGGCAGGCGGCCGCCACGGCCAGCACGGAGCACAGCCCCACCAGGCAGGGCGTCACCAGGCTCCGCTTCCCCCCGCGCCCGGAGCCCGCCCCCGAGGGCCCGGGGCCGCCCAGCAGCACGGACCGGCGCTGTCTGAAGTGGGGCGCCATGGCGGGGACCTGCAAGAAGGGGTTGTCGTTTCCTTCCTTGGGGTGGGGTGGTATACCTTTCGGTGGGCTAGCTAAAGTTCGTGGGGTAAGTTTCGGTAAGGTAAGGGATCGTCTAGAAAGTACGTCCGCTTTTTAAGTTTCATGCGAAAAATTTGCGGGAGCTCAGCGCCTGCGAGACTCAGTGTCGGCCGGCCCGCAGTACACGCATGCACTGCGGACAAGATGTTGCCTACCTATCAGGCACCAGGAGAGCTCGCACAGGCTGAACTTGGCAGAATCGTCACGGTGAACGGGCGTACTTTCTCTGGATGATTCCTAAGGTTCCATGAGGTAAGGTACGGTCGGGGGTTGGGTAAGGTTCGGTAGCGTGGGGTGGGGTGGAGTGAGAGTGTGGGGGTGGATATACGATGAGGATGTGAGTGGCGGGGCGTCGGGGCGTGGCGGTACATGAGTGTGGGCATGTGTGTGGATTTCGGGGAAGCCCGTGCTGGTCGTTCCCTACACTGGGCGCCGGCCGCGCTCAATGTCGCCAGCGGCGTGGCACGGCACTCATTTCTGCATTAATTTGTCCACTTAAGGCGTCGGGACCACTGTCCGAGTGTCCCGGGTCGAGTCGGGCGTCGCGGCGCCCAGCTAAGGGGGAAGAGGGGCGGGAGGGGGAAA
>NW_026267450.1:118918-127693 GCF_000697945.3 Frankliniella occidentalis
CTCAAGATAACTTAAGCTCCCCTTTAGCCTGCTTTAGGTAACTTTAGCTCCCCTTCAGCTCGCTCTATACAACTTTAGCTCCCCTTCAGCTCGCTCTATACAACTTTAGCTTCCTTTAGCTTGCTGTAAGTAACTTTAGCTCCCCTTCAGCTTGCTTTAGGTAACTTAAGCTCCCCTTCAGCTCGCTTTAGATAACATAAGCTCCCCTTTAGCTTGCTGTAAGTAACTTTAAAGTAATGAACTGTTATATTTTTTGATTTTACATCGGGTTGAGTTTTGAATCAGAGCTCCGGCTTTTGGCGCCCTTTTTTAAATTTTATGATCAACCCACTCCCTCTCCGGCTTGAATGAGCTAGCAGTCGATCCAGTTTTTTTTAACTCAGTAACGTTTTTTTGCACGTTACAGCCGCCCGTGACCCGACACGAGTTTTCGCTCGGACGCCTGCGAGGTAGGCCGCCCGCTACCACATGTCGCCTTGACACGAGTTGACGAAATGAGTTCGTCTATAGTCGGGTCAGTTTAAGCTGACTCAGGCCCTGTCGGCTTTAGCTTCAATCCTGTAGCTACAAACAGGGACGTCCGGGAGAGCAGCAGACGCGGAACAGGCGCCCGGGAGGTAGGCAGCACGCCGAGCGGGGAGTCGGAGGGACTGCCTACCCCGGTGGTGGCGGGCGGAGTGGGTCTGTTGGGTCCGTTGCTGTTGGCAGGAGACGTACATCTGTTAGGGGACCGGATACAGGAGCCGATCTTTCGACGATGCTTGGAAGAATCGAGCACACGCCTTCTAAGAGAGACAACAACTTGAGTGGAGGGGGGTCAAACGAAGAAACTGGGTGTTTTCCTTTCAGTTTCCCCGATTAACATAACAAAATTTAATTTTCTCATGATTTAGCGTTGATGCAGAAGTTTTCAGGTCCAAATGTGATTGTGAACGCTTTATCAACAAACCAAACCATAACCCCATCGTGGGCCCGCTAAGACAGCAAAGTGCATATAATAAGAAAAATAGGGATTTTTCTTTGAACTTGTGGAGTCAGAAGAGTCAACTAATAAGTTTAGCTTGGGCACTTATAATTATTTCACTTCAACATAGACAGAAACATGCCAATAAGTTGAAAAATAGTAGCTCTCCTGTCGCGACCCGGGTCGTCTGCTGTTGTCTTTACCGCACTCTTCCCCTCCGCCGCCCCTGTCCTTACCGCACCCTTCCCCTCAACCACCCCCCAGCCAGCCCCCCACCTATGGATACTGCCGAGCATCGTCGAAAACAACGGGTTCAGATAGACAGTTTTGAAACTTTATTTACATCAAATTTATTGATGACAATTGGACTTTAAGCTGCATGTGCCCCAGCATTCATCTTCTCTGAACTAGAAAATCCTGGTGGCTTTGAAATCCAAGCAACCAATTTTCATGTATTTGGAACTTTATTTCGGCCTGTAACACCCCGCTGAGTCCCCCTTTCTAGTCCCCCTCAACTCTATGTCTCCTGCTGTTGGGAGGGCGACACGGCGGCAGGCCGACAACCGGACGCACTTCTGAGACGGATGGGTGGCGCGCCAACCCGGCGCCCGCGCAGCGTGCGCAGCTCCCACCTGACCACGACCGTATCGTTTAAAAAGATGATGATGTTTCAGGAATGCTCGCTTATACTTCTACTTCATGCTTAACCTTCGCAGACGCACGCAGTGCAGCAGGGCAGGGGCTGTAGACAAATCCTCTGAAAATGCAGTTTGAAGAGAATACAACCAACCAACGACCAGCGCCATAGAGCGTGCGGGCAGGGCGTCAACCGAGTCAACCGCCTCGCCCACCTGTTGATGTCAACAGCCACCTGTTGATGTCAACAGTCAACACGTGGCAGGTGACGCCGGCCGGCAGCAAACACGTGCGCCAGTGACGGCTCACCAACGGGCACGCTTCGCCTCACAGCTTTAATTCAACAGGCTGGCATACAATGTCGGTACTCGCCGGCGGAAGGAGAAGGGAGGGAGCGGTGGGGGAGGGGGGGGGGCGGAGGTGGAGAGGTGCGGTACAGATTGCGATTCGCGGGAAGAAGCACCTCCCGTCGCGCTCGGCGCGGTTCGGCTCGGATCAGCAGCCCGGCCGGTCCGCTCGGCGCCGACACATCCCCGCTGGACTAATCTGGTTTCAGTCGGTTCTCCGCGGGGCCGACGGGCGGGTGCGGGTGGCGCGGGTGGCGCGGGGGGGGGGGGGGCAGACTGCGGCCATAGCCCCGGCCTAGTGCGCCGGGAGACGAGACGCGAGCGCAGCGCGGAGCTTAGACGCAGCCGAGGCGAGCTCCGCGGCAACCGTGGCGGCTGAGTCGCGGCTGTTTCGCCTAAGCTCGGGAACCCCCGACGAGGAGCGTCCGTTTATCCGAAAACGAGAATATTCAACAACGACCAACCGACCTTTACATGACAATCTAGTCATGCGTATAGGTAAAAGGGGCCAGGTTGGCCGTTTTCTCTACCGACTCCTCACACGTTATGAATTTGGTCTGCGCTGCGGCGTGGACTTCCCTCTTTCCTTCCGATCTGCGGGTTGAGCGGAATGAGCTGGAGGCAGGCCGTCCTGCATAGCGACGGGCCAAGCAGAGCTTTTAGAGGGTTGGGAGACGGAACGATGGGGGGGGGGGGCAAAGTGGAAAAGTGACGACTGCCTGACAGCTGGCAGAGCCGCCGACGGCGCGCCGGGCCCAAGCCGGCCGGCGCACGCAACTAGTGGCGCCCGCCCTCACGACACTCTGGACGCCACTCTGCGGGGGCGGCTGCCGCGGCTCTCGGGGAGGGCGAAAACTGGTATTTAAACATAAACACGTATTTTTAAAAAAATAGTAAGGAAAAATAAACAGGTACCACTTACGAAAGTTTTCAACATTTTCCAAAAATTTTAGAGGGGCGCTTTGTCTCCTTGTTCTTTTTTTAAAGTCATCCTCTGTATCAGCGGCACCTCCTCATCCCCGACCTCCGATCCGAGGTGACCTGGCCAGCCCCGGGCCGAACCGGCCAACCTTGCACGTCACTCCCCTGGAGGCGGGCTGCTTAGTGAGGTGCCGCTGCACAAAGAGGGTGGGCCGGCCATGAGCCGGAAACCACAGGGCAGACGTTGGGTGTTATTAACCAGAGAGGGGTTTCGGCGGAGGTGGATGCCTCGCGTCTTTGTTGATGGCGGTGACGTCACGATGGCGCACGTGTTGTTCATTATTGGTCACACGTGGCGTTTTGTTGGGGGTGCTGTGGGATTCCCTTGGAGGAGGACGACCACGGATCTGGGCCGGCATCGGGTGAGGCGCGCAGAGCAGTGAAACAAAGCGCTGTTATGTAGATGGTTGTTAGCGTGACGGCGTGACGCACCGGACTACGTTTGGATAAATATCCTCGGCCCCACCTTTCTCTGTCTCAGTCTCTTTCGCTCTCGGCTCTACTAAGATACGGGCCGAAAGAGACGCAGGGAGGAAGGAGGAGAAGGGTGGGGGTTTCAGGTGACGCCCGTCGAAGTGAATGCGGGCTCTCCCTGGTTTGTGTGCACGGTGTGACACCTCATCGACGGCGTCTCAGAAAAGGATAATGAGCTATGAGCTGCTTTGCTAGTGTGCAATAGGAATAATAAAAACTAGGCGTGTGAGGCAAAAGGAAGTGGGGCTGGGGTAGTGGAAGGGGGCAGGTCCTGTCCTGTTGCAAGCCCTTCGTGATTGAGTACCCAGGACCACAAACAGCGAACGAGACTCCGTCTTACTGTGACTTGTAGGAATAACCATAGTCGCGGGGGCTGTCCAGGCGCTGCTAATGTTTTACACAAACTGGCCCCGTTTGTGCTCACGAGGTCCTGGTAGGTCGGGCTCCTGTTAATGCTGCCCCGTCTTCCGCCGGCCGTAACACTTCTTGTCCTCCTCTATCCAGTTCTGCCCGGTTCCAAATAATGACCTCTAACTACCCGGCCGGCGCGACTCAGGCCGAGCCCGGCCCACGGCCCGGCCGGAGAACGCCGGTAGTCGGTTTCCTCCCGACATGAGGGAAGGCCAGCGCTCTGGCTGCGGCGCTGGCGGAGGAGCAGCGCTGGGCGGCCACTGATTACCTAGATGCGGTAGGCTTGGGCTCCGCGCGCGGGGGAAGCAGGGGTGCGAGGGGGAGGGGGGACGCGCCCTTGACAATGAAACATTTGTCACCTTCCGCGGCCGGCCGACGTGAGCTCGCGCCCATCAAAAGTCGTCAGGGAAGAGCGGCGCGTGCGTGACCGCGAGCACGTCGGGTAGTGGACCCCGAGGGGCACTTCACTATAAAGTCAAGCGGTTTTACGCTTTCCACCGATTTTTAACATATTTTTCTTGATTGTTTCTGATTTGTTCTGATTTCTCTTAGTTATTTTTCATTGATTTTCGGATTTTTTGAATGGGTAAATGTGTGTTTTTTTTGTTTTTTTATGTGCACATGAAGTACCTCTTACCAAACGCGGAGAGAAAAGTACAGGATGCCCCGTTTGAGGAGGGATTTTTGACACCACACCCTGCTCTTTTCCTCGGTACAAACGTCCTCTATTGTGTCACTTTTGTGTAACGGACACACCTTAACATTCCACTCAGCCTGCAGAAGTCTGCAGTTGAGAGGCCCCGAGAGGGCAGACGAGGGGCACAAATTGGGGCACGATAAATCTGGGATTTTCCAGAGATACAGTACGGACGGAGTGAGCGGTATGGCCACGGTGTAACAGAGATACTGAGTAGAGACTTCTCTCTACATCTCGAGTACGACGTTTTCCGTCCGAGAAACAACGCGGACTTGGTCAAATCGATGTCATGCCAACCTACGATCAAGACTCTCCTCGGCTATAGACTTGAGAGGAACGCCGCAGCTAATGAGTGGGCCTGCTCCCCTCAACAGAGATGGGGGGGGGGGATTGTTGTGGGCACCGGCAACAAAGTTGTAGCGCTACGGCGCTACGCGCGCTTCGCGGCGCCGCCGGCCCGTCTGCATTGTGCGCCGTGCGGCCGGATGATGTCAGGACGCCCAGCCCTGGTCCCGACTGTGTACCTGCAACTATAATGGCTAGCGTTCCACAGCGCGGCGCGGACTGTGCGTCAACTTGCGCCGTCATGACCATATTCACAGTGTTGGCCTTTTTGTAGTGCAAGGTAACAAGGTAAAAGAGCCGGGAACCTGAAGACGGGCTGCTCTATTCTATCGCGTCTCCGGCGGTCTCGAGGGGGAGGTGTGTCTGCTGGGCTGCTCCTTCGCAGGGCGCTTGAAAATTTCCGATTTATGAACGGACGAGCGCCAGACTAAGGCGCCAGGACCAACTCCCCCCCCCCCCTCTCCTCCGCCCTCGCGGACAGCCTGGCGTGGTGGCGTACAAGTACCACTTGCCCGGCACGGGGCGACGGGCAGGGCTGGGCAGGCTACTAATCTCTTCGCTAAACCCGCCTACATTTTCGTCTTATCTGCGCCGGTGAACCGGTTGAGGCCGCACGAAACCGGCGCGTCCGGTGCATCGATGTAGACAACGACAGCGCGATAGGGGGACGCGCCCGACTTGTGGTGCGGCGCTGCAACACGATTGCAGTCGGGTATTCGCGTCCTCCCCGGGTCAGGTCGGTGGGGCGGGGAAGGGAGGCGTCGACCGGACCCCTGCGCCGCCGGGTGGGGGTGGAAGAGTGGGGGGAGCGCTCGAGCGCGGCAGGCACGGCGGGGCAGAGGCCCGCAGGGGCGGGGTAGGCCGCCGCGGTGCATGCGTGCGCTCTACGCTCGTGGTGGCCTACCGCGCGGGGGGCTCTCCCCGCGCCCGCGCCAACCAAGCTGCTGTGCGCTTGTTTCAAGTCGTGGCTCTCGTCGCTCTGGACCGCTCTGCACTGGGTTCGGTGCGCGCGCCCACAAGACTCTGACGCCGAGCAGCTATGGGTGTGTCGCAGTGGGCAGGACGTTCGTCGGGCCGCCCGCCCCGGCGACAGCGGCGAGTGGTACTACTACAGCGCCTATGGCAGTCGGGCAGGAGCGCGCTGTCCGGCCTCCCCGTGCCTTTACCGGCGTTGCGGAGGGGAAGGGGCACGCCCTGCCACCGCCTCTATTTTCAGATCACAACAGTGTGAGGCCGGCCCAGTCCGTCTCTCAAGTCAGCCCCACCCCTCTCCCATACACTGACCCCACCTCTCACCCACCCACACCCACACCCCCACGCACACACACAGGCGCGGACGCAGAGCGTGAGCGGTGGCCGTGTTCAAGTGCGCCCCTTCCCTCCCCTCCACCCCTTTAGCCCACAAGACGGCTGGTTGATCGTTGTGTGGGTGAGGGTGGGGAGGCGAGCGGTCGTGCAGCCCCCGGCCCTGCCGACCCCTGCCGACCCCCGTGCCGGCCCCCGGCCGACGTGGCGCGTCCGACGTCCGCCCGGTCCTTCTACGACGCCAGCCCATCAGTGTGTGCAGTTAGCCCCCCAGCGCTGCTCGAGCCGGGCGCCGCCGCCGCCAGACCACCCCGTCAGCGCCGTCGCCGCCCGCCCCGTGCCACCCGGCGGCGCCCGGTTGTGCCGCCCCGCGTCTCCTCGGCCCGTCGCGCATCATCCCTATCAACGAGACCGAGCAGTATCTCCGTCCGGCCGCGACAGCTCCCGGAGCCCCAGGGGGCCCCCGGCACGGCACTGAACGAGGCACGCCATGGCTCTCCCGCCAGCGTGAGTACCTAGAATTGGCCAATGTCGACATTCTCCCTGGCTGCAACAACTGACAGTTTCCATGAAAAATATTCAGCTTATCAACATTGTTTGAAACCGTTTAATTTTCAGTTTAAAATGATTGAAGTTTTACTGTAAACTACCGTACGGTGAGCTACATGCAATAACAGTTTTAAATACTGTTAATGTAACGTATAACGTGGATTTTTACAATATTGACTGGAATTTCTTCAACCTCTCGATCAGCACCGTCACCATACTTCACGTTTCTCATCGCACCCCCAGCCCCTGTTTTAGTCCCCGGTCGTAATCTTTCTCCCCGATCATTTTCTTACCCACCCCCTACCCCCCTTTGATTCCCCGGCTCGAATGAGCGCGTTGATCGGCGCTGAGCCCGTGGGGAGGAGGGCGCCAAGTGTTTATCATCGTTTCCGAAGCCATTACTGTGACCGTAGGCTCGGCGTAGACCGAGCCCTGCTTCGCTTTACGACCTCAATATCGCACGCCAAACAGAAACACTAACTTTACCTCTCCCTCATGCCTTTTAACGATCTTTTTTCTGCTGAAAAGCGCGCATCATGAGGTGTGTTTGTGGGTGGCTAATCTCGGGGTCTTAAGGCCCATCCGGCCCTGCCTCGTTCTACCCGTCGGCGCCGGGTGGCCATAGCGAGTGACGCTGACGTTCGGGCGGGCATTTCGATTGCTTTCTGTACGCGGACTGCTTCTCTGTACTGGGTACTGGGAGACTTCGATTTTCCGAGACTCTCATACAAGTCCATTTCATTTTAACCGAATCAAACTGTCCCCCATTAAATAAAAACCATACCTTCATTCACGGGCGTACGTAAATAAACGCGATTGAAAAGTACAGAGCAGCCTTTGTTCTTTAATTTATCTTACACGGAGCTCTTGCTTGGTTCAAATAGAAGAAGAACTATGGGAAAGCTTGCTGGTCTGTATGAAGGAAACAACAAGAGGTGAACGGAATGAGAACCATGGAGAGCGCAAGCGGTCGGCCAAAGGGAGAGGGTGGGTGGGGAGGTAACCGCGGGTTTATGAGAATTTTAAAAATAGTGCGGTATGCATGCACGTGGCCACGGCGAGGCACCGTGCGGGGCGGGGCAGGCCGCGACCCTCCGCCCTGGCCTTGGAGTTGGGCTTGGGCTGGTCCAAACGCCTCGAGGGAGAGCCGAGAGAGCCAGCGAGCGAACGGCGCACCGCGGGACACCGAAACAATGCACTGCGCCTCGCGTTCACTCACTACCCCACCAACGCACCACATCGCTCCACTCCGGCTCCTTCGGCCCCGAGAAAACCGAGAAAACTTTTTCTTTGATTCTAGGAAGTTTGAGCAAAGAAATCTAGTACTTCAATTCAAATGAGTTTTCATTTAGTCGAAGTAAAATTTCCTCCTGTTTAGTTTTTTAGTTTTCCTCAAATTAAAGGAAAAAATCGGTAGAAGTTCGAAATTTCCTTCAATCAAAGAAACCATTTTCTAGGTGTATCATATCATCGTGCTCAGAGTTTTTAGCCCGCCCTTCTGATTTGAAAAAGCTATCCAGCGGGCTTATGCAAACGACCTCGTGTCTGTCTGTGTGTCTGTGTGTCTGTCTGTCTGTCTGTCTGTTCCACTAGAAGGAGATGTGCTAGAGACTTCAAATTTTCAGGGTATCTTAAGGTTCACTCCTATAAAACGAAACGCCTACGGCAAATCCTGGCAACCAACCCTAAGGGGCTGAAAGGGGGTATCAAAGAAAAGGGGGTAGGTAAAGAAAGTCAGAAAAAAATATTTTTTTTATGAGCTCCTAAGGGGTATCTCGTCAAAGTAGAGCCCTATGGGCGAAAATTTCGTCCGTTTTGCTCTACCTTTTACCGTTTGGGCGCTAGAGGGAGTTTCTCTCACAAAAGTGGCCCAATTTTTTTTTTATTAATTTCCGAAAATATTGAATGGTCTTCTAAGAGGTAACTTGTCAAAGTAGAGCCCTTTGGGCGAAAATTTCGTCCGTTTGGCTCTATCTCTAACCGTTTAGGCGCTAGAGGGTCTTGTTTGACGAAAATAAGTTGAAAATTGCTGTAGTGAACAATTAAATGTAAAAGAAGGCCCAAAA
>NW_026267450.1:133429-134098 GCF_000697945.3 Frankliniella occidentalis
TTTTTTTGAGGTGCCCAGTAGCACAAAGTCGCACAGAATACATCTCTGGCGGGAGCGTCGCGTGGCCGGGCTGCTTTGCATAGCCCGGCGGCGCCCTAGGCCGCACAAGGCACCGCGTGCTTTCCTACATTGCCACCAATAGGAAGCACTGGCCCAAATATTCAAACTTTTCACAGTTGCAGATTTATTTTTTCCCATGACCCCTGGCAATTGTTATTAATCTTTAGTTACCGCAACCTGGCCCGGGGTTTTATGACGTTATTTACGACGTTGTTTGATTTTTTTCTCAATCCACGAAACTCTCACGGTTGTTACGCACGAACAGCCGTACACTTGGCACCCGAGAAGGTTTCTCCGGATCGGAAAGAGAAAAGTCTTGTGCGTACGTGTGGATATTTCAGCAACTCATAGCAGCAGACCGGGTGTATCTCTCTCTAGCCGGGGGCAGTACGCCCATTTATCCAGCTCGGAGTGCCGGCTGGACAAAGGGAGCGCCGCCGTCTCCCTCTAGTCGGGGGCGGGTCCATACCCCCTCCCGCCCCTCCCAATCCTCCCCGCCTCTTTCTTTGGCCGAATGTTGCGCGTGCCGTTTGCCAAACCACCGGACGTTTTCTCCTGTGTGCGCCTGGAACTGCCCGCTGTCCTCCACTGCCCCCCCCCCCTCCCCCG
>NW_026267450.1:134148-134975 GCF_000697945.3 Frankliniella occidentalis
AAATTTGGCTCAACTTTGGAATGTGAATATTGTTTTTCCTAAACAGTAGCAGTTCATGATAAATCTAGATGAAATCAACCGAGCAACCTGGTTCTGTTTGCAGATTGCGTCCGTAGCGGGCGAGGCCTGTCCCGAGGATGACCGTGCTCGCATCTCGATGGGTCCCCTCGGGCGCAGAGTCATGTTTTCCGGCGTGTCACCCCCAGCAGGCGCCGCCACCGCCCCCGAGGCCGGCGGCCGGGCTGGCCGAGGCCCCAGTTCCCGCAAGGCCGGCGCGCCCCTCGAGGCCGCCCCGGTCAAGCGGACGGCGGGTTCAACGACGCACCCCCGGACCATCCGGCGGCCCGGGCGTGGACTCCTGGCGGGTCGGGCGGCGTCCAGGATGGCGTCGCCGGAGGAGATCGGCCCGCCGCCGGGATCCTGCTTCACCCTGCCCTACGATCGGGTGAGTGTCCGCCGTGTCCGTGGCGGGGAAAGGGAGTGGTGCGCAGTTTGTGGCTGGCAGAGATTGGAAAGGCGATAAGGGGGTGTAACACGCAAGGCGTCGACATGCGGGGAGGTTGCCGGATGGACTCGGCAGCCTCCACCCCCGTGCCATCAAACTCGACCAATGCTCGCCGACGACCGGCAGGCGATCTCGATATATCAATTTCAGTTGCTTTGTCGGCTTCCCGCCCACCTCCGCCATGGCGGGCCCAGCAGGGGGAAGAGAAGATGCTGTAGCTGCTGCGGTGTGTTCCCGGGAAGCGAAGAAGAGACAGTGAGTGTGACGCACTGGGGGCGCCCATCGGCGGGCGGGGCCCAACGTCTCGTGGTCGGGGGTGGCG
>NW_026267450.1:142728-143957 GCF_000697945.3 Frankliniella occidentalis
GGAGGGGGGGGGGATAAAAGAAAAAGAAATTAGAGACTCCGGTGTCCGGATCGGATCCAACCAGTGGCATTTACTTCCGACTCAGCTCCGCCAGGAAAGGTGATAAAAGTCGTGAATGGCAGTTTGCCCGCTCTGGTCTGGGCCAGTTGTTGCGGACCTGTCTCCTTCGGGCACTCCTCCCTCTCTCTTGTCTCACACAAGGGACACTGGACACTTACATCTAATCCACACACACACACACACACACACACACACACACACACACACACACACACACACACACACACACACACACACACTCGCGAGATTGTCGGTGTCTGCACAAGCAGAATATCCCTATCGCCTTTTTGATAGGGAAACGGGTATTAAGCACGCAGCCCCTTGAACTTGAATCGGCAGAGCGCGGCGCAGAGGCGTGGCATGACTCGCGACGGCCTAGTGACGGTCGTACACGGGGACGTCCCCTCCGAGATAACAATTAACCTCATTAGCTGGACACCTTCAGCAACCATTTACCAACCCATTATTACTCGCGTTTCTTCATGTTTGCTCAAATTACGTTCAACGCCTCCACCTTCTACTTCGCCGTCTTTAGCGACACGAGATCCCCGTGGGAAAAACATTTCCGGAATTTAGAGAAGGCCATTTATCAGCCAGGTAAACTAATTGTCAAAAAAAAAAGCAAGCGATGCGCCCCGTTCTTTTCGTTCGGCAACTTGCGGGAGCTCAGCGCCTGCGAGACTCGGGGTAGGCCACCCCGCAGTACACGTACGCAGTACATGCAAGATGTTGCCTACTTGGCAGGCGCTCTGAGAGCTCGCATGGGGGCTGAACTTTGTAGTTTCGTAACGAACGAAAATGACGGCCGTTCTCGATGATCCCGTTCGCCACGGTAAAAAATTTCGATCATCTTCGATCCTGTACACAGTACACAGCACAGCTTCTTGTGTATAGTATCTGCGCTACTGCGTATTCTCTCCACAAGCAATTATCTTAAAAATTGGAGCAATTACTATTTGTCTATAAATGTGTATAAAATAATACACAACAGCACAGGTGCACAAAAATTTGTAGTGTGTATGGGAAAGTTCATAAAAATTTAGTTTGCTTGTACCGTCTCTGAGCCACCCTTAACCTTGGCCTCGGCTGGCCTCGCAGCAGGACCAGCCAGGCTCGCCTGTGGATAAGGTAGCCAATTCGAGAGTTTGCACACTCGCCCACGCACCCAC
>NW_026267450.1:144402-150172 GCF_000697945.3 Frankliniella occidentalis
CGCCACCTCCACGCCCCCTCCACGCCCCGCCCGGCCACGCCAGCCACGACACGTGTTCACACCACCTCACCTCGCAGTCAGACGCACGCGAAACAATTATCACGCGAGCTAAGCGGAGAGGCAGTTTGTAATCTTTTGTTCGGATTTGGCGCGCCGCTCGCGCCGCCGTGTGTTGGAGTCTAGTTCTTCCGCCCGCCGCCTGGTTGCGCCAGTGTCCTCGCGCCGAGCCTCGAGCCAGAGCGGCTGCGCCCGACGGGGATACGCCCCACCGCCCCGCCCCCGCCCCCGCGGCTCAGGGGGAGAGAAGTTGCCGGAACAACTTTGACGCACCTGAATACGTTATTTTCATCCTAATTTTGAACAGTTTTGGAATAGTTTATCTGGTTCATTTATGACACTGGTTTTCGCGTGTTGCCAAAGTTATGATGGTGTAAAAAGGTTAATCGGCTCAGTTTTGAAAAGCGCTCTGGGTCGACTCTTGCAGGAAGTCGTGGGCCGGCTTGCCTCGAGGACTGTGCGATGTTGCGAGGCCCCCAGCAGGGCCCACAACAGATCATCGCCCGGGGAAGTCCCCGAGACATTCATTTGCATACCCAACGAATAAAAGCGTCGGACGTCATTTTAAAAAGTCTCGCACAGAAAAGTATCGTGTTTTCTGTGTTCCAGCCACTGTGCACTTTGTCATGATGCTCGTGCATCATTACCCGTACGATTGTTGAGTCCACACGTTAAATTCGAATATTTTGTCGGAATTTGTCTTTTAAAAATAAGCACTAAGGGGAAACTACATACATATTTGACTTTTGACCATTTCCGCTACGCAGCGCAGCGCGGTACAGCGTGCGCGCCCTGTGTTCGCACCCCGGCCCCTCCTCTACCCGGCCGGCCGGCCCCGCACTACAGCGTCGTTGAGGCGGGTCAGGGCACTACTAACTGCTGGACCGCAAGGCTGGGCAAGGTCAATGCCACCTCACCTGGAAGTCCGAGTGGCGGGCAGTGTGTGAGCTGGCCGGGCTGGCCCGAGCCAGCTCGCTCCGGTCCACTCCGGATCAGGACCCAAAGACGGCCAGACAGAATGAGAAGACAGAGTAGTACCCGAATGACGAGCAAGGAGGCGGGGGCGCCAAGGGCCACGCCACGCCATTGTCATGCAGCAACGCCAGGCAGCGCCCAGGCTCCCGCCGGCGCGGCGTGGCGTGGCGTGGCGTGGCTTGGGGGCGGACGCAAGCGGCGCGGGAATACGAGCGATGACCAAATGGCCGCTCATCAGCTGCTGGCTTCTCGGGACCGCGAGGAAGACACATGCTGCTCGATTCCCCATCATGCGTGCGCGACGAGCAGCAGGCAGCGGCGACGTCGGCGAACGGGCGAAGCGCGAAGCGTCGAAGGTTGTATTCTCATGGTGATACTGTACTGCCATGCAAGCGAGCGTGCGGGTTGCCTACCGGATCTCGTAAGGCGCTTCACCAACCAGGTCGATGAAGCTCTGTCTGTAACTGCAATACCACCGCCCGCCCCATCCAAAATGGCGTCTTACGTTCGACCGAGTCTTCGACACTAGGTGATATGATTGATCATGGAATAGGGAGTTCGATTTAGACAACTTTTAAACAATATATAACGGTCAACCTTTGCGTATTTGTATTGGCTACTTAAAGTGGATCACGTGGGTCAGGCCATGAAGGTGTAAAGAGACGGCTTAAAGAGTGGAGAGGCCTAGAGCCGGCCTACGGAGATCGCGTGAACACGACCAGGACTCCTACCAAGGCAAAACTTCACTCCTTCATTGGAGCGACCCCGCTCCTTTTTCCCGTGTTAAAACCGGCGGTCAAATGGAGACGTGGTAGACAGCGCGTCCCGCCCCTTCGGGACAACACAATAGTCACTGCGTCCGCCAACGTTGACGTCGCGGACCCTCCCTCTTAATATGAAACGAGAGAGAGAGAGAGAGAGACAGAGAGAGGGGGGAGAGAGGGGGGAGGGGGAGAGACAGAGAGAGACAGTCAGTGAGAGAGACACACAGAGAGACGGAGAGAGCAGACAGAGACAGAGGGGGGAGCTCTCCATCAGGGGATGGATTAACGAAACAAACACGGCGTTGATGGCGTAAAGCAAAGCGGCGCGCAGTTGGTCGCCATGCTGCCGGGCCCCGGGCCCCGGGCCCCGGGGCCCATCCCCGCTCCGCACCCCCGGCAACAGCGCGGCGAGGCGCTCAGTGTTTTGTGTTAAAAAAAAAGTCGGTACCGAGGGGTTAGAGGGGGAACCGAGGGGGAAACTACTGTTAAATAACTCTGTGTCAGCCGGATTACGGATTACCCCTACCCGGACTACCTCTAGACTATCCTCCGGATTACGCTGATTTTTCTCTCGGATTATCCCTGGATTACCCCCGGATTACTTCGAATTTCCTCGGATTACACCTGCTGGATTACCTAACGGCTGCCAGCCGGATTACCTTAGTCGTTTCCCCCTCGGGGGGAACCGGGATCCGACCGAGTCCATCCAAAGCACCAGGGGTTCAATGCGCCGCGGTTTGCAACCGGCCCCGTCCAGGGAAGTCGGGAGGTCGGTAAGGAGGTATCTACCCCACCCCGAGTGGGGGGTAGGGTTGGGCAGGGTAGGGCAGGGCAGGGTAGGGTTGGACGGTAGGGTAGGGATAGCGTAGGGTAGCGGTATGGGTAGGGTAGGGTAAAGGTAGGATATAGGGTAGGATATAGGGTAGGGTAGGAGGGTAGGGTATAGGGTATAGGGTATGGGTAGGGTGGTAGGGTAGGGTAGGGGTAGGACTGGGCAGGGCAGTCTGGCAGCGCGACATCATCACTGCCAAGCGTAATGAAACTGAACTGGAACGAGCCAGAAAGGCGCCTAACTGAACCAAAGGCGGGGCGGGCGTTCGAAGGACGGGTGGCCGCCGGGTCAGGTCGGCCCAGAAGACGGTCAGAAGGCTTGGTAATGAAGAGGAGGCCTTGTCGCGTCGTGTTTCCTCGACACTGATAGTGTCACCGCGCTGCGCCGCGCCACGAGCGAAGGACGACTCCACCGCGTCCTTCCCAAAACCGAACCGGACTCATCCCATAACACACCTGAAGCGCGGCCCGCGGCCGGCCGAGCCGCACCCGCCTCCTGTCCGTAAACTGGGCCGGTCAGAGAGCCGCGACTGCGCCATGGCTGCGCGTGCCGCACCGGGCGGCCGGGGCTGGGCGGCGGGCCCGGGCGCGATAGCGATCCATGTTCACACTGCCGGCCGACACACAGGCTCCGCAGCACGCAGAGCGACGACATGGCGCCAAAACGAGATCATTCAAAGTGATGAGGATTTTATTGATTGATCGTCCCTGCGCAGCGCGGAGCGCCTTTGGTGGTCGCGGGCTGGGCCCGGCCGGGGCCCGGCCGACCCAGCATAAGACACGCAGATGGCTTCCTTAGGCGAGGTCGGGTGGCGCCTCTGCCTCTGATGCAGTCGAATCCAGTCCCATCTGCTCGCGCCCAGGACCCTCAGTAGGCGCAGGGGGCGGGGAAACCCCCCGCCCTCTGCGGGGGTGGGGTGGGGCCTCGGACAGCGGAGGCACTTATTGAGCATTTGATGTGCCATCACGAAACAGTTTCAGCATCGTGTTGTGTATTCCTGTGCGGCCGAGGGGCCGTGAGATCAAAACAGACGGGCAGCAGCGGGGGAAGTACTGACGAGGGAGAGGGGGAAAGGGGGGGGGGGGCGGAACCGGTCCGGTCCGGATAAAGAAGCTGGGGGGCTAAAGCATAGCTAGCTTGTCAGTGGAGGCATTTCCTGTTTCCTGAACTGCACAAGTGGTTGTTTGCACCCTTCTGCTCTTCCCTCAGGGGTGATTTACCACGAGTGGCGGCGGTTTTATTCACACAGACACACACACACACACACACACACACACACACACACACTTTTTGAATTATAATTTGGAAGTGTAACGAGATACGTTCGGTCGGGCCAGTGACGAAACAGTTGTGTGTACGGGACGGGGTCCTAATCCGTTGAATGCCGCATCGAAAGGGCCTTTTTTTGTTGTTGTTGGCGGCCGATGCTAATGTTGGGCTAACTCCGCACCGTCCGTGAACGCGCGTAGTCCTGCTCACCCAATCTGGATACACACGCCCTTCTTTCCCCAACGCACCCTCCCCGTCGTCGCCCTCGCATCGTAGCGACGCCCTGAGGGGCTGAGGTGACACGTCTGACGTCAGCAAAGGCGCGGTATGAGGGTGGGGTGGGTGGATATCGCTCGCGGGTCGGGGTGGGGTGCACGACTCCTTGAGGGGCGTTCCCCGAAATAAGAGCAGTCCACGCGGCCCCAGTCCATATCCCTTTCACAGGGGCTCGTCCTTCTGGACCTACCCCTTACCGGGGGTAAGGAGCTCGCCGCCCAACCCCGAGCGGGGGGTGGGGGCTGCGAGGGTCCTCTCCTCTCGCGCCACACCCCTCCACGCCCCAGCCGTGTTAATCAGTCGCCCGGACACCCCGCCCCTCCGCGCCTCACCCCGCGGTGACGCCGGCCGCTGGCCGTCCACGCCCCGCCATGCCCGCCACGCCCCGCCCCACCCCGCGGCCGCGCAGACGAACAGGCCGTTAGGGGGAGGAGGTTGTTGTGCCTCGCGGGGCCTGGCGGGGCGCCGCGGCCCTCGCCAGCGCGCGGCGCGGGGCAGTGTGTGGAGCGGGCGGGCGGGGGGACGGGGCGCGGCGGCGAGGCCGGGTAGGGTAGGGCCGAAGCCGAGCCGGCGAGTAGCCGCACGCTAGTCGCACGCCGACGTCCTCGTCATGAACAACACGTCTTTCGACGGCGCGGAGGGCGACGCCGCCGCCCCGGCCGGCATCATGCGCTCGCACCAGGACGGCGGCGGCGGCGGGAGGACGCGCAAGAAGAGCACCGCGACGTTCAACCTGCCGCCCCCGGAGAGCGGCAACCACCAGGACGGCCACCACTACGGCGCGCGGCGCGCCTCCCGGAGGATGTCGAGCACGTGGAAGAGGCGCATGTCCTTCGCCGCCCTCGGCGAGGTGCTGCCGTCACTCGACCTGTACCGGCTCGGCGGCGGCCGGCGGAAGCGCCCGTCCATCGGGGAGCTGCACGGAGACAATGTCGCAACGGTGAGGAACGTGTTCGGCGCTCGGCGATCAGTGTCGTGGGTTTGACGGTGCCTTACGGTGCCGCCCGAGCCCGTGTGCTGTTCCCCCCTGCCCCGGTGTCCCCGATGTGGTTCACCCGGCCGCCGGGGACCAATCAACAAGATAATGAGTGCGCTTCAGTGGGCCGACCGGCGCCCGGCCCGCCGCCCAGGACCCGGAGGCCCCTTCAATTAGTTCACCTCGCATCAATTTTCTCCCCCCAATGTACACGCGCTTTTGATCCTGGCCAGTGAAGTAAGGTCAAGGTCTCCGCGCCGTGGCCGCCGTCAGCCCGCGTCAGCCCGGCGGGCGCTAACTTTTCATGTCGTCGGCGCCCATCATTTCAGCCTTAGCGGACAAAGGGTCTCGGCGGCGGCGGCCGCGTAGTGGGGTGGAGAGGGCGTGCAAAGGCACACAGGCAGGGGTAGGCACCCCGCTCTCACTCTCTCCATCGTTCTCTCCCTCTTTCTATCCTGCTACTCCTCCCTCTGTCTCTCCTGTCTTTTTGTCTAATCGGGCCAAGAGGGACGCGTCTCTCTGCGTGAGAGAGTCTCTTGAGTGAGTGGAGTCGGCGATACGATCCGGTTGCGCGCGCGCGTGTCCGGCTGAGGGGGCAGCGGGGGTAGCGAGGGCGGCGGG
>NW_026267450.1:151542-153583 GCF_000697945.3 Frankliniella occidentalis
GTCTTAAAAAATTTCAGAAAAAATTCTGGAAAATCAAAATCCTTGAGGGGGGGGGGCTGCTTCGGCCCACCCTGCCATTCCGCCATACTCACCCCCTCCTTGTTGCAGAGTGCGTCGTGACCCAGGCGCAGATGGAGGCCCTCCAGGACAAGACGAACCGGCAGCTCAGGCTGCGCGAGCTGCTGCTGGAGAACTCTCGGGACGCCTCGCTGGTGGTCATGTCCCTGCCCATGCCCAGGAAGGGCCTCGTGTCCGCGCCCCTCTACATGGCCTGGATCGAGATGCTCACCCGCGACCTGCCCCCCTACCTCCTGGTGCGCGGCAACCACACCTCCGTGCTCACCTTCTACTCGTGAGCGCGCCGAGCCAAGCGCCAACCTCGACGCCGACGACTTGCCCGAGTGCTGTCGAGGGGGCCTAGGAAGCCCAGCCCCGGGAGGACGCTCAGTCTTAATAGGGTCATTTTGGGGACTTCGGCGTCAAAACGTCAATGCCGCTCCGAGGAGACCATATTTCGACTTGAAATGGTCAAAATGGCATCACATAGTGACGTCACTTTTGGACGTTCTCGTTGGGAGCCCACCCCATGTGATATTATGCGCGCCGCCCGCCTCCACGCGCAGGCGCGCGAGCAGCGGCGCGTGCCTGTGTCTACCTAACAAAATATTATTAGAGTGATGTTCCAAAGAGGCATATTATGGTAACTTATTTTTCATATTGTTGATCGTCGATATAAAATGTTTACAGTCCCCTGCAGAAATTTGTTAAAAGAAAAATATATCATGTTTTGTGTGTCGGTGGATGAAAACATTAGGAATCGCAAAGGCATGATGGAAGGTATGCAACACTTTCTGTTTGCGCGCGCATTCCATTTGTACTGATAAGCGTATATATACAGAGCGTGCAATGCACTGGAGTGCAACATAATTTCAACTGATCAATTAATGTTAATACAGAAAAAAATGTGCCAAGTAGGCCTAGTCTTTCCCTGAAAGTATGTGTTTATTTTTTAATTTTATTAGGTAGTTAGATCTTTTCCAGTGAGATTTTTTTTCGACGTTTTTGTTTTTGACGCCGGTTTTTACGCCGTTATCAATACGGAAGTGGTTCTGAAATCGACGGCTTTTCGACAGTCGACATCGAAACGAAATCGTCTGTTGAAAAAGCGTCGATTTTATGGTCACTTTCGTATTGCCACGGACGTGAAAACCTATGTCAAAACGATGTCGTCGGAACAATTTCTTACAGAGATTACCCAGTACTTATCGATGCGCTCACTATTTCGACAACGATTTTCTGATGTAGAACGCGTCATTCCATCCTGTTATTTATTTTGCACATTGTCTCCGGACCTTCAGCCACCATCTGCCGAGCTTTATACCGTCGATGAACTACGTGGAGTCGTGGCCACAACCACCCAAATCAGTATTGCGGAAGAAGTACAAAATCTTCCTTTGTGTAGTTGTTTTGTAAATATGCTAGATATTTTGTGATTGTTTTAGATATGTTTAGAACCACTAAGTGCATGAGTTCGAGTGTGATTTTGAGTGCGTGTGTGCTATGAAAGATAGGTAAGTAGATTTACTTGAATGAATTGAGAATTTGTTTTGAACCAAATCCAGAGTCCTATTTATTGTTTGACTTGGTGTAGATCATCTGTGTAAAATGATCTGCTAACGCTGTAAAATTGTAATAACAAATAAAAAAATTAAAGAGTCCATCACTGTTTTTTCATTTAAAACTGACATCCTGAGTAAAATCGTGATGTTCATTAAAATTACCTGTAAAGACTCTGACGTGATTTGCCTGCCAATCAAGCAGTAGCTATTCAATTAAGAACTCACGCTCAGTGGAGCGTGGCCCACCCCCACCCCTGCGCGTGTGTTCCTGCAACCTGCGCATTCCTTACGCGCGATGCTAGGGTGCCATTGGGTGCCATACCGGGTGTTGCATAAAAGACACAGGTGCGGGCGGGCTTGCCTACCCGCTCTGCCCGTAAGGCGCCATAGCCCCCTGGGGTAGGCAAACCCGCCCGCACCAA
>NW_026267450.1:153993-162477 GCF_000697945.3 Frankliniella occidentalis
AGCGGGGGCGGCGGGGGCGGCCCCAGCCCGCGCTGCTGGAGAGGACAGTCGCTGGCCGCCGCCGCGCCGCTGTCCTTGCGGGGCCTTGCGCCATCCCCCCTCACCCCCACTCCCATTAACTGTCACTCCTCGAAATGAACTCACCTGCAGCGCTGTGCTCCGCGCGCGCCTGCCCGCCCCGATGCCATGAGGATGAGGCAACACACGCGCATCACAATCGATCCACATGATGCGGCGAGGAGGAGGCCGGATGGCACTCGCACAGCCCGACCTGGGCGCGCAGAAAAGAAAAGAGACTCCAGTGGCGAAATGAGCGGAAACAAGAAAAAGTGCGCTTAGACGATAAATAACAGACTGGTAACGGCGGCGCCGTTCCGCCGTGCAACGCAAGTCTGAGGAGCAGCTTATCGCGCAGATTAGCCTCGTAGAGCGTGGCGGTCGCGGGGCACCTCGGCCCGAGCCTCGGCCCTCGGCGGCCGGCCGCTGCTCCACCCGGCGCCACGCCCAGCGGAGTGCATTTGGCTTTACGGATTATGCGCCGGTGGTACATGGCGTACATAATGTACCCGAGAGAGTAAGTGTGTATACCTCTTGTGAGGCGGAGCGCCGCCGCCGCCGCGGCTGCGGCCGCTGGGCTCTCTGGCCGCTGGCCGACCGGCGTCAGCGTCGGTGATGCGCAGAGGATGGGTCGGCTCGGCATCGGCAGGAGGGAAGAAAGCAACACGTGCCTCTCCCCCGCCCTCCCTGGGACCCTTCCCTCCCCCCCACTAAAGTCAAGGCTACAATGGGGCCTGGCCTGCTGGCTGGTGCTTGGTGCTTGGTGCTAGCGGCCCCGCGGCCTGCCCGCCACCCGGCACACACACGCACTCCACCCTCAACTTGAAACGGCTCATGAGGGGCAAAGCTAAGAACCTCGGTCAGATCTGACCAAACGGCCAACGGAGAAACTTAGCGACATGGCAACTCTAAAGACAAGATTGGGAGTCGTGTACTACTTGTTGTAATGAAACTTTCTGTGGTCCTTCGTGACGCTATCCATTGTGATGACAAAAGCCTCTACCACGATCGGGCACTCGACTTTCGCAAACGTTTGGCCTAGAGAGAGTGTCACGCATCAGCCGTGAGCTGGAGCGATGCCATGGCAGATAGCTGCTTATTGGCGTATTAGTCCAAATGTTTTATTTTGCCTTTTTGTCGCCACGTGTGGCGAACCGAGTGCTCGTGCCCAGCAGCGGCCGCCTCACCTTGCGTGTTTGTTCTGTTGCAGCGTGACGATGGGGACGCGGGGGCCGGCGGCGGGGGCGGCGGTGACGTGGAGCAGGCGGGGGGCGGCGGCGACAGCCACGGCATCAAGCTGGGCTGGATCCAGGGGGTGTTCATCCCCTGCCTCCTCAACATCTGGGGGGTCATGCTCTTCCTGCGGTTGTCCTGGGTCGTGGCTCAGGCCGGCATCTTCCAGTCGCTGGTCATCATCGGCATCTCTACCGTGGTGTGCGTCCTCACGACCCTCTCGCTGTCCGCCATCTCGACCAACGGCGAGGTCAAAGGAGGTCAGTCCAAATCAGGCCTATCGCTATCGCGCGAGAACATCCACCAGTAGTTAGTCTAGGAGCGAATGTTAAAATTGGTTACAGTCAGGGGCCTGTAACCCAAAAATGCGGTTCAATCACTAACGCGTCATATTTGACAATATCTTCTTGACGAACTGAGTAATCTTGACTTACCCCGGCTCGTTTGATAGGTGTTGTGTAACCCACATTCATATGTTGGCAGACAGTTGACGACTGACAGATGACTGACAATGATGCCAACATATGAATGTGGGTTACACAACATATTAACCACACATGTTGTGTAACCCACATTCATATGTTGGCATCATTGTCAGTCATCTGTCAGTCGTCAACTGTCTGCCAATATAAACCCTGAACGTACTGTCAATGAGGTATTTTATTGGTATAAAGAAGATCAGGAAGAACAAGCCAGAACATAACAAGCCTTCAACTGTTTTTTGTAAAGAGACTGCTTTGCAATTGTTTTAGCAGACGATTTCCGAAAAACAATTGAAGGCTTGTTATGTTCTGGCTTGTTCTTCCTAGTCTTCTTTATACCAATAAAATACCTCATAAACCAGTTAGAGCTAAACCTGCGTCTTGACTCCAGCATCGCCCGAACCAGACCGGAACACGACAATAGGCCAGTTGCCAGTTGGTGCTTCAAAAATATATTGATATAGCATTTGCAAATAAAACTGCTCCTTAATGCCCAAAATGAGCACGTTACAGTTTTTGGTAGGATTTTCGGTACGTTACGTACAAAAAAAAACTGTAACGCTGATTGGACATACAATAAAGCCATAATGCAGTTTTGCTGGATTTGCTACCTGGAGCCAGAACATTTTTTTCTCAGTGCGGTAGACGCGGATAGACGTCAGCAGCACCAATCATGTGCAAAATGTGTCAGAAAAATGCGCTGTTAAAGACGCCCCGGTCCGGGTGGTGCATCAATGCTAGCCTGCCAGGAGAAATGCTTTCTGAGCAATGTGACTCATCGGGCGTGCTTTTATTTTGCACAGGAGGCATTTACTACATCATCTCACGGTCACTCGGCCCCGAGTTCGGGGCGTCGGTGGGAGTGGTGTTCGCCTTCGCCAACGCCGTGGCCGCCGCCATGAACACCATCGGCTTCTGCAGTTCGCTCAACGACCTGCTCAAGGAGAACGGCCTCCAGATTGTGGACGGCGGCAACAACGACATCCGGATCGTGGGCATCATCGCCATCCTGGTGATGGTCGTCATCTGCGCCGTCGGCATGGACTGGGAAACGAAGGTAAGCATCCGCGGCCAGGGGGGGGGGGGGAGGCGGAAAACCGCGTGGGTGGACGAGGCCGTCACCGGGGGCGGGCTGGGCTGAGCGCTGGGCGTTACTTTCATGGCAAAGGGTTCCGGGCCGCTCCCCTCGCCGCAGGGCTGGGCCGGCGCGGCCGGGCTCCACCCTGACGCCCCTCGCTCCTCCGCCAACCCTCCCCTCGCGGCCGGCCATATGTCTCGACTGACGCGGAATGGCGCTGTGTGACATCCGAACCTCCGGGGGTGCGACGCGCCAGGAGTAGCCTTGACCCCTTTTGGATGCTTTCCGAGAGTGTCGTTCGCTTGTGGGCCGTGTCATTTGCTGGGGAGCGGGAAGAGACCAGGGCCGTCCGAGTAAAGTACTCAGGTCCTGCTGTCATGACAGTCCGAGTAAAGTACTCAGGTCCTGCTGTCATGACAGTCCGAGTAAAGTACTCAGGTCCTGCGGTCATGACAGTCCGAGTTTTAAACGGACGTCATGCTGCTGTCATGACAGTCCGAGTTAAAGTACTTAGGGCCTGCCGTCATGACATCCGAGTAAGTACTCAGGTCCTGCGGTCATGACATTCCGAGTTTTAAACTACTCAGGTCCTGTGGTCATGACAGTCCGAGTTTAAAAGTACTCAGGTCCTGCTGTCATGACAGTCCGAGAAAGGTCCCACCCGCACTTGTGCGCTCCCGTGCTCACGCACAGCGCGGCCCGCCAGGCGCCAACAGGTCCCGGACCCTGCCCCCCCCCCCTCTCTTTCCCTCATGCGGACGCGTGCACCGCACGGTCAAGGACGGCCAGGGCAGCGCGGCCGACGTCACCGCGGGCATCAGCTCCCGGTCACCTCGTTCTTTACCCTCCTCAAAGCGCTCCACAGGGAGCGGTGCGGTGGCGGGGCGGGGGTCGTTGTCATCACCCGAAAAGCATTGTGGGAGAGACTTTGGGGTTACGGCTCGCTCGCCGGGGCGGATTATGTTGCGAGTCCATTTTGTGCGGCATCACGCAGGGCGCATGGCATGACAAAAGGGAGCGGTCGAGAGAAAAAAAATAAAAATAAAAAGGGATGATACGGCACTGGGCGTTTAAGCAAACACGGTTGCCCGGCGCCCTCTGGGTGTTGACGGCCGCAGCCGCGGGGGGCTTAATGACCGGCAGCACGCACGTGGAACCGCGCCGCGCCGCACCTCGCATCTTTTGTGAGCGTAATTAAAACTGATGAGTCCAGCATCAGCCACGGCGTCGCCCCGCCCCGCCCCGCCCGGGCGTCGCCGCTATGAGCTATGGCGTGTATTGATCTCGACGAGCGCGCGGACCGGGCCCGGACCCGCCGCTGTGCAGCGCCGCCGGCGGTTCATCATCCTGACAGCACTTAGGACACGACAGGGTGGCGTTAGTCCAGGTGGCCCGAGACCTGACCCCTTTCATCTACATCGCTCGTCCATTGTCAATGTCTTTGGCATCGTCCTAGTCCTCTCGCCCGCCCCCGCCCGTCCCCGCACGCCCGCCGGCCATGACGGTGGCGCCGGGGGAGGGGATGGAGGGGCCGGGGGCGTCACTACCGGCGCGACGGTGCGTCGTATACTCGGCCAACTGGAAGACCTTGTCATCGAACCGTCCCCGCAGGCCCTTGCCCCCTCTCCTCCGCTGGCCATGTACAATACAGTGGGCATGTCCACGCCGGCGCCGGACGCGTCGCGACTTTGGAGAGCGGCCAGGGTGGCTGACATCACGTGGCCCAGCCAGCGCCTCGCGGCTCGCGGCCCAGGGTCCTCCACGACACCTAGCCGAGCCGTGTCACACAGGTGGCCGAGCCGGGCCGAGCCGGGGCGGCCGCGCGGGGGCCGTGCCCGAGCGTGTCCATGCATACCTTACCTGCCGAGTGGCGAGTGGCGACGAATTAGTGCCAAACTAGTGCAAACTAGTTGGTTGACGGAATCCCTTCCTGACCCTGACTCTCGCGAGAGGCTGTTTCTCATTGCAGTCCCCCTCTTCTTTCAGGCCCAGAACTTCCTCATCGTCATCATTGTCGCCGCCATCGGCATCTTCGTGGTCGGCGCCTGCGTCGGGCCCACCACGGACTTGGAGCGGGCGCAGGGTTTCGTGGGGTTAAGCAGTGAGTTTAGTGGCGCTGGCGCATGGGCCTACTTGCAACGCCGTACTAATTTTTAATGCTGATAACCTCTTTATTTCGTCCACAGAAAAGGCGTTTTCGGAGAATTGGGGGCCCGACTATCACTTCAGCGAAGGCGTCACCCAATCCTTCTTCACAGTGTTCGCCATCTTCTTCCCGTCCGTGACGGGGATCCAGGCGGGCGCCAACATCTCCGGCGACCTCAAGGTGCGTTCCTGGCTCACGCCTCTCTTTGCCTCCTCCGCCACGGAGCCACACGACTGACCCCGGCGGCTATGTACCCTTTGCTCCAGGACCCGTCCAGCTCCATCCCCAAGGGCACCATGCTGTCCCTGCTCGTGTCCATGGCCTCGTACGTCCTCTTCGTGTTCATGGCCGGCGCCGTCGCGGTGCGGGACGCCAGCGGCAACGTCGCCGACCTGGTGGGCGGCTGGCCCAGCAGCGCGTGCCGCAACGACCAAAACAACACCCACTGCGATTATGGGCTCGGCAACAGCTACACGGTGCGTATGGGGATTCTTATGGGCGCTCTTTACCGTTTCCAGATGGGTCGATTTTATTGGGCGGATCCTCTGCCGCGCTGGCCATGCGCCGTGAGACGGCGATAGAGGCACTCCCTCTCGTGCAATATGTAGTCGTCAGTGTGTTATGGCTGCTCGAGCTAAAAATACCGGCCGTCGGGCGGGCCGTGCGGGAGCGTGCTCTAGCAGAGCCGTGCTGGACTGGACACGCCGGTCCAATTCGCACGGTCAGTTTATGGCGGCGAAAAAAAACAACAACATATTTTCAAACCAACTGAGGCATGGCATGTGTGTGCATGGTGTGTGTTTGCAGGCGATGCAGCTCATCTCGTACCAGAAGTACGTCATCTACGCGGGCTGCTTCGCGGCCACGCTCTCCACCGCGCTCACCAACCTGCTCTCCGTGCCGCGGCTCGTCCAGGCCCTCGGCCAGGACCGAATCTACCCGGGCCTCATCTACTTCAGCAAGGGCTACGGCAAGCACGGCGAGCCCTACCGCGGCTACGTCCTCACGTTCTTCATCTCCGTCGTCTTTCTGCTCATCGGTAGGTTCCGTGGCTGGGGTGCTCCCCTGGTGTCGTTCCCTGGAGTCGCTCACCGCCGTCTCTCTTGTTTTCACTCCTCTAGCCGACCTGAACCTGATCGCACCGCTGATCTCCAACTTCTACCTGGCGTCGTACGCACTCATCAACTTCTGCACGTTCCACGCGGCGCTCATCAAGCCCCTCGGATGGAGGCCCACCTTCAGGGTAAGGTGCTTGACGACGGCTTGGACCAAGTCGGGACGAATAAATACCAGCAGCCACATAGACGTGTATGGCTGTGTGCGCTTGCCGGTCCCAGCTAGAGGGTGCCCAGTAAACTTGTCCCCTTTTCTGCAGTACTACAACCTGTGGCTGAGCTTGATCGGCTTCTTCCTCTGCATCGCCATCATGTTCCTCATCGACTGGATAGCCTCCGTAATCACCATCGTCGTCATCTTCGCTCTGTACCTCATCGTCGTCTACCGCAAACCTGGTACGGGACGGGACAGAACGAATTGACAGATAATTGTTGCCACGTCCTCTACGTGTCCTCTAAACGTTATGAACTGGAGTCACAAAATGCCCATTTCTTTTTGTGTCACAGACGTCAACTGGGGATCATCGACACAGGCGCAGACGTATAAGACGGCCCTGAACACGGTCCACAGACTGGCCCACATCGGAGAGCACGTCAAGAACTACAGGCCGCAGGTGCTGGCGCTGTGCGGCTCGCCCAGGTCACGCCCGGCGCTCGTCGACTTCGCCAATCTCATCACCAAAAACAACTCTCTCCTAGTGTGCGGCGAGATCGCAAGTGTAAGCGCAATCCCAAAACGCCCTTGTTAGGCAATGCCCTGACTCAAGGACGCGTTTTTCTGGGTGCTCTTTATAATCCTCCCCTTCCGAGATGTTGACGAGCTCGTCTTGGCGCAGGCCCCGCTGCCGCACCGCTCGCGCCTGGAGCACGCCCACAACGCCAACCTGTGGCTGCGCTCGCGCAAGATCAAGGCCTTCTACTCGCTGGTGGACGGGCTGCGCTTCGAGGAGGGCGCCAAGGCGCTGCTGCAGACGTGCGGCATCGGCAAGCTGAAGCCCAACGTGCTGCTCATGGGCTTCAAGTCCGACTGGAAGACGGCGAGCAGCACCGACCTCATCGCATACTTTAACGTGCTACAGTGAGTGCTCGAGGTGGACACTCGTGGCCCCCGTCGTTCGAAAGGTTACGCATGTTGAACGCGCGCCTGTCTTGTCCTCCAGCGACGCCTTCGACAACCGTGTGGCGGTCGGCATCCTGCGCCTGGAGGACGGCCTGGACTACTCGCGGCTCCTGGACAGCGAGCACATGAACGGCACGTCCCTGGCCGACATGCAGTCCACGCTCACGCTGTCGGTGCAGAACCTGGGCATGCTGCACGCTGCCGACTCCAACCTCAACATCTCGTCGCTGCCGGGCGCGCGCTCCGAGGCGTCGCTCGCCGGACTGCAGGTCAATGGTGAGTCACCGCGAGGTCGGAGGTCATGGGAGGTCACCCGCGGGTCACCTCGTACACTGACGGGTTTCCTCTTTCCTACAGGTTCGTCCGTTTTCCCGGCCGACAGCCCGTCCGCGCCCAAGCGCAACGCCAACAGCCCGCTGCACAGCATCCTCAAGATGAAGAAGAAGGCCGCCTCGCAGCAGGTGCTCAACACGGCTGCTGCCAACGCTGCCGCGACCGTGCCGATGAACGACCTGGCCAAGATGACCCTGTTCGACCGTAGACAAAAGAAGGGCTCCATCGACGTGTGGTGGTTGTACGACGACGGAGGTAAGGGCGCGTTTACTAAGCTTGGGGCGGAGCTGAGCGCTGAGCGGCCTGGTTGGTAGGCAAACCCACCCGGCAGCCCTGTGTGACAGGCCAGCCTATCGACACCGCCGCCTGGCAGCGGGTGGGTAGGCAGACCCGCCGAGCAGCCCTGTGTGACAGGCCCGACCGCCCGGCCTACACCCGCTAACACCGAAACATACACCTGCTTGACTTTTGACTTGTCGCTGCAGGCCTGACCATGCTGTTGCCGTACATCATCAGCACGAGGACGACGTGGGCCAACTGCAAGCTGCGCGTGTTCGCGCTCACCAACAAGAAGCACGACATGGAGGTGGAGGAGAGGAAGTGAGTGAAGCCGTACGGCAATGCCATTGCTTTCCGTCGCCGCCGCCGTCCCTGACGACGCGACGCTATCCCCCCCCTCCCCCTCTTGTGCCGCATCTGACCGGAGTCTCCTCTTTCAGTATGGCCAGCCTACTGTCCAAGTTCCGGATAGACTACGCCAGCCTGACCATGATCCAGGACATCTCCGAGCCGCCCAAGGAAGAGACGGTCGCCATGTTCAACAAGCTCCTCGACGGCTTCCGGGAGGAGGACATGAAGGAAGGAGGTAAGCGTATAGATTTTAAAATCCGAAAGTTTTCCGGAAAAAATGGGAAAAACAA
>NW_026267450.1:165597-190115 GCF_000697945.3 Frankliniella occidentalis
GTATATTCAAATAAAATTTTAACAGCACAGTACCTAACACTGCTGTATTCATATTAAATTGACTATGTAGCAGTTAATTTTGTTCAGACTAATTTGTCTAATTTATATAATCTCCTAAAATCCGCAGATTAATGGAGATAGCAAACCTAATGGTCTTGAAATAAATGTTGCTATAACAACACAGAAGTTGGGAGAGCTGCAATTTGAAGAGGAAGAAGATGATTCGTATTACAACAAGGTATTATTTGATTTTGGCTGGTGATACATTCTTTCAGTCAAGTTATTTTTTTTTACAATCTGTTTTATTCTTGGCAGGAATTGCCAGCATACGCTTGCAAATATTGTGGTATCCATGATCCAAGTTGTGTGGTGCTCTGCAATGTTTGTAAGAAATGGTTTTGCAATGGCCGTGGGAATACATCTGGATCCCATATTATCAATCATCTAGTCAGAGCAAAGCACAAGGTTTGTTGAGTCATAACAACTTTTTCTGATCTGAATGTTAATCATTTCTCATATTTTCCGCACCATTCTGTTATAGGAAGTGACTTTACACAAAGATGGACCTCTGGGTGAAACTGTTCTAGAATGCTATTCTTGTGGGGTCCGCAATGTATTTGTGCTGGGTTTTATTCCTGCCAAAGCAGATTCTGTAGTAGTTCTCCTGTGCAGACAACCCTGTGCTGCTCAAAATTCTCTTAAAGACATGAATTGGTATGGGTCAAAACCTATTAAATTGCTTACTTAATCTTTATTAACTGCCTGTCAATCACTAATCTTATATGTTTTGTTCAGGGATCAAGAGCAGTGGAAGCCTCTCATTTCAGACAGATGTTTTCTATCATGGCTTGTTAAAGTACCATCAGAACAAGAGCAACTACGAGCTCGTCAGGTTTCCGCACCTCAAATTACAAAACTGGAGGATTTATGGAGAGATAATGTTGAAGCCACCTTCCAAGATCTTGAAAAGCCTGGTGTTGATGAGGAACCTCAACAAGTTCTCCTGCGGTATGAAGATGGCTATCAATATCAAAATATATTTGGTCCATTGGTGAGGCTTGAAGCAGATTATGACAAAAGGCTGAAAGAAAGTCAAACTCAAGAAAATATGGAAGTCCGCTGGGATGTTGGTTTAAACAAGAAAATTATTGCATATTTCAATATGGCCAAAACTGATACCGATATGAAGCTAATGCATGGCGATGAATTACGCTTGAGATACCTCGGAGATATGCACAAGCCTTGGTCTGGTGTTGGTCATGTCATTAAGATTCCTGACAACTTTGGGGAAGAGGTTGGAATTGAGTTAAAGTCAAGCAGCAATGCTCCATCAGAATGCACCTCTAACTTTGTTGTTGACTTTATTTGGAAATCAACGTCATTCGATCGAATGCAATTGTCTTTAAGGAAGTTTGCTGTTGATGACACTTCTGTGTCTGGTTATATTTACCACAGACTTTTGGGTCATGAAGTTGAAGAAGTTTTATTCAGGTGTCACTTACCCAAACATTTTTCTGCACCAAATCTACCGGACTTGAACCGTTCCCAGGTTTATGCTGTTAAACATGCTTTGCAACGGCCCCTCTCCCTTATTCAAGGGCCTCCTGGTACTGGGAAAACTGTAACCTCCGCAACAATTGTCTATCAACTTGTCAAGCAAAGTGGGGGGCCGGTTCTTGTCTGTGCTCCATCCAACATTGCAGTTGATCAGCTCACTGAAAAAATTCACAAGACTGGTCTGAAAGTTGTCAGATTGTGTGCTAAGTCTCGTGAAGCTATTGACTCCCCAGTGTCTTTCCTGGCATTACATAATCAAATCAGAAACATGGATGCTGCCACGGAACTTCAGAAACTGCAGCAGCTTAAGGATGAGACAGGGGAACTGTCTTCAGTTGATGAGAAACGCTACCGAATGCTTAAGAAGGCTGCAGAAAAAGAATTGCTAGATGCTGCTGATGTTATCTGCTGCACCTGTGTAGGTGCTGGAGATCCCCGCCTAGCACGAATCAAATTTCATTCAATTCTTATTGATGAAAGTATGCAGGCAACAGAACCCGAATGTATGGTGCCAGTTATTCTTGGGGCGAAGCAGGTATTATTTTTTGTGATACTAGATATCTTTCTTTCATATTTTAAATTGAAAACAAAAACCTCTTATGTCTGACCCTTTTCTTTTTAAAGTTGATATTAGTTGGTGACCACTGCCAGTTGGGGCCTGTGGTTATGTGCAAGAAAGCGGCAAGGGCAGGCCTGTCCCAATCATTGTTTGAGCGGCTGGTTGTTTTGGGTATTCGACCATTCCGTTTAGAAGTTCAATACAGAATGCACCCAGAACTATCAAGATTTCCTTCTAACTTCTTCTATGAGGGTTCTCTGCAAAACGGTGTCTGTGCTGGTAAGTTTAGTCAGCATCTAATTGTGTTGATTTATTATAATCTATATTGTAAGATTTACCCTTTTATTTTTACAGATGAAAGGAAACTAAGTAAAATGGACTTCCCATGGCCTGTACCAGAGAAGCCTATGCTATTCTATGTTACACAAGGTCAGGAAGAAATTGCTGGGTCTGGAACTTCATACCTAAATCGAACTGAAGCTGCAAATGTAGAAAAAATCGCTACACGCTTTTTGCGCTGTGGTGTAAAGCCAGAGCAAATTGGTGTTATTACACCATATGAGGGTCAACGAGCTTATTTGGTTTGTTATTTTAGAATTCATTGCCATAAAATATAACCATTGAATAAGTTCACATTTTGACTCTTGAAATGAATTTTTGATTGCTCCTACAGGTGCAGTACATGCAGTACCAGGGTGCTCTTCATTCAAAACTCTATCAAGAGATTGAAGTAGCCAGTGTTGATGCTTTCCAAGGACGAGAGAAAGATTTAATTATCATGTCATGTGTGCGTTCAAATGAGCACCAAGGTATTGGTTTCTTGAATGACCCAAGGCGTCTCAATGTAGCTTTAACTAGAGCAAAGTATGGTATCATTATTGTTGGTAACCCGAAAGTTCTCTCAAAGGTTTGTATCTGCTTGTATCTGCTAAATTTAGGTGTGTGTATATTTGCCTTTTTGGTCCTATTTTTAACAAATATTGTTGTCATTATTTTGCAGCAACCTTTGTGGAACCACCTACTAAATTTCTACAAGGAACAAAAAGTTTTAGTTGAAGGTCCTCTTAACAACTTGAAAGAATCTATGATTCAGTTCTCTAAACCCAAGAAGTTGGTTAATGCCAGCAATCCTGGTACTCACTTTATGTCAACAACAGTTTATGATGCCAGGGAGGCTATGGTACCTGGATCAATCTATGACAGGACAGGCCAGATGAATGGTAATCCATACTTTGGACGGGGTGCTGGTGGCGCAGGAGGTCAGTTGACATGGCATTTGGCACTATTTTTTGTGTTTTAAATTTTGTTTATTGTTGTAATTATGCTAAATTTATTTTCTATCTAACTTTTTGTTATTAGCAGGAATGGGGGGAATGGACATGTTTGCCCGAGCCCATGATCCAATTGGTTACATATCTCCAGAACGAGCTCAGGCAGCTTTGTCCAATATGCCTGTTCCAGTCGGTATGTTTATGAATATGGCACATGTTCCACCCCGATTCTATAATCAGCATCAACAAGCTATGCAAGCACGACAAAATCAGCGTGGACGTGGGCCTATGCCTAATGGAAGAGCTCCACCCAAAACTAAGAATCGCATTGGTAAGACAGGGCTCAGCCAAGGTGCTGCTAGCCAGGACAACACTCAGCCTTACAGTCAAGGCATTCCTCTTACACAGGGAATGTCTCAGGTAATTTCTCACATCTTCGATCTCTGAGTATCTAAATTTCTCATCAGGCTTATTCCATTAAATGTAATGCTAACATACTTTCTTCTGTGTCTAGGGAATGTCACAG
Organism: Frankliniella occidentalis; assembly: GCF_000697945.3. NCBI lineage: Eukaryota > Metazoa > Arthropoda > Insecta > Thysanoptera > Thripidae > Frankliniella > Frankliniella occidentalis. The sequence goes on from NW_026267450.1 coordinate 169,511, forward strand.
CCTGGTTTTAGTCTCTCTCAGCCTGGGTTGTCTCAGGCCGAGTTATCTCAGGATAGTTATATGGTTGGGGAATTCCAATCCCAAATGGATGGTATGCTGTCTCAGGACTCAACCTATCAAGGTGATCGCTCTGCATTCTATGCTGGTCCGACGCCGGGAAACCAATTTTCACAGGTAAAAATTCAATAATGCAAATTTGATCACTATCACAGAAGTTTTTGTAAGTGATTTAAATGTGACTTTATATTCTAATTGTCTGTTTTAGCCTTACTGAGCTTAAATGGGACTTAAACTCAGCTATTGCACTGGAAAGTGAAACGCTACATTTGTGATCCCGAATCAAAGTGGAAATCCCACCTGCTGAGTACAGAGTGGGTAGAAAAGTATACTGAAGAGGCTGAAGATAGTTGAAGTGGATCGCCGGGATGGCTTGATGCTGCTGTGAGAGCAGTGGTGTGGTGCATTGCACTTGAGTGGCATGTCCATTTTATCTGGACCAGATGTAGGGCTGTGACCCTCGTGCACACTCACTTTAGAGGGGGGAAAATTGAATTTCCTACAGCCAATTTTTGAAGTGGCATTCGAACCCTTAATGGGTTTCTGAACTGCTGGCTTATCTTTGATTCCAGTCAGTTATGGGTCAATCAATCCCACCCTTTATCCTCATACTGTAAAATCTAATTTTGAGGCTGAAATATTACTTGAAAATATCAGTCTGGCTATACCTCCTTTTTTTTTTCTTTCTTCCTTTTATAACAATCATGTCTATTATTTGCCATTTTTGACAGGTTAGATGTAGATTATGTGGGAATTGTTCTTGCTCTGTTCAATTGTTTGTTCTTAATACTGTCCCCTCAAATTTTTCATTTACTTCTTTGATTACTGTCGATTGTTGGCTTTCACTTATACATCAAACAGTTGGGAAGAGATCAGTAATGTGAATGCCTAAATTTCATCTGTGGACAACTGTTAGGATTTCTTACCACGGTTAATCAGTCTTATTTTTTAAATCAATTGTGAACATAAAGGTATGAAAATGAATCAGTTTTTATTATTTCTTTAGTGCCTACTTTCATTTTCTCTGTTGGATACAAAAGAGAATGACCTCAATTCTCAATATCCCTCATCTTTCCTGAGGGTCATTTTCAATGGTGCTAGGAGTAGACGTTTAAGAAGCTTTTCCTGTTGCCCATATTTTTTCTTCTTATTGGGTTTTGAATAGTTGTGTGTGTCATGGTTTGCTGTGGAGTCTGTGATATATCTGTGTGAAAGTGGGTGTGCGTTTGTGTCAGCATTTTGCTTTGTTAGGTTGTGTATGTATGTATGTATGTGTGAGTGGGGTAGGGGAGGGCCTGTTCTGTGTTTTTTGTAATTTCTGAGAGTTGGAGCTTTACCTTTAAAGTTGACATTTTTAATTTTTTCCCCCTCATTTGACTTTAGAATTTTTTCTTCAAAAGCATTTTGTCTATGGTTTTCATGAGGTTTTTATCTTAAATCTGTACTTTGGGATTACTTTCCCACTTTGGGTCTTTATTGGCCATTGCAGTGGAATGACGTAAGTTATCTCAACAATTTTAGTTTTTCTTTTCTTATGAAGACAGTGAAGACGCTTCTTGGGCTTGCAAGTGGTAAAACACAGTCCTTGATTGAAACAGTCTCGCCACATGCAGCCATGTGACTAAGATCTTAGATCAGAGCAAGTACCTATGTTTTGTTTTGTAGATTACCTGCACTTCTCTTCAAATTAGAGATCTCTTGGGGAAATAAGCCAAGCATTTACCAGGCTCATTCAAATTTTACTATCAAAGTTTGTTTTGCTGGGAAGGTAGTTCTTAGCTTCTCCTCTTTGCCATTGAATAAGCTACTCCTATTCATAAGCTCACCTGCCTACCTGATTATATTTAAAATGGACAAATTAGTTTGACATTGCTGGTCAATAAATTGTTTTATTCATAGTAGTTGCCTGTGGAAGTAAAGTGTCAACTATTCTTCACCTTTTCCAAGTGACTATGCTCTACCTGATGAAAATCCAGCAATAACGACTTGTTAAGTGGTTTTCGGTCACAGACATTTTAGACACTCTTGAAAGTTATTTTATGTTGAGAATGTCTCAATAGCACAAAATCGGGCTTCATTGTTCCTGCAGGAAAGTGCTGTCATTTTAAGGTGAATAAAAATATTCAGGACTGAATAAAAATGCTGTATTGATTAATAAATAATACAAATCAATAGTATAGACTCATAAAAAATATCCCTTTAGATAAAAAAAACAAACCCTAACTACATTTAACACGTTACCTAACAAAATACTTGTGCTGCTTACACCATAATACATTTTGCACCCTCAATATTCAACACATTAAAATGAAATATAAAAGAGATTTATCTATTTAAAAAAAAGTTCTAAACAAAGATACTGTCATGGTGTGATATAATCAGTTCCAAAGATGTGATTTCATGAACCATAGCTGGAATACTGCCAGAGAAAAGTGCAAGGTCTGGTGTTGGCATTAGCGTAGGAGCCAATACAGTGCTCAGATTGTGAGAAGTCATTTTATTGACTTCATTGAGTTGAGCAACCCTTCAAAAATGATAAAGACAATCATTAATTAAAATTAGAACAAGCCCAGAACCAATTAACACACTAAATACAAACCTGTTTAAGTGCTCAACAAAATATTTGAGTGTATGGAAATGAGGTGGAGGTAAAAGAGAAAGGGCATCCTTAATTCCTTTCAGTTTTGTCTCCAGTGAACTGGCTTCTGTAGAACAAATGTATTATGTAAGGGCCAATTTCATCAGACCAGTCAATACAAAATAATTCACCCAACACTTACGCGCTGCTTTCATGAGAACAGGATGAACTTCAAAACTAATTAAAGGTATAGGAAGTAATCTCAGATACAACTTCAGAGTACCAGCTATAACATTTATATTGTCATAGGCTTGAGGACTTAAATCTGCATGCTCGCCATCTAAAATGAAATGGCAAAGTTATTGACTTGACTAAATAAAAACTAGGATTTCACAAAACATCCCTTCTTTCCCTTTGCCCTTCCAAAAAAATAAAAATAAAAATTGTTTAAATGGCATACCTCTATCTAAAGCAAGTTTGAGGGAGGCAATTTCATCCTGGAAGCCAGAAACTCTATAGAGACCCTCTGATGTAAGCCCGCGTCCCTCCATCTCTGCAATGCATTTATCCAAGACCCATGGTCTTAGAGTGCGATGGGCTTTAACCAAAGTTGTTAAATCAAGGCCAAACACACCCCTAAAGTTTTTTAAATCAGGCTGACAATCAGAAGGCACTTTTTCTGAGCAGCGGTTGTGAGCACTAAATCCACAATCTAAAACAATGAAAAAATCGATGTTGACATTGAACAGAAGATGTTTAGATTAGATTTATTCTGTTCATAAAAATTGGGAATTTCTATTACCTTCACATTTTACACCTTGCGCAGTAAATCCCCATAGAAAGTTTCCACAGAGTTCACACCAGTTCAAACCTTTAAAAGTATGAACTCTAAATGTATGAGGCTTCTGATCAGCTCCTTCAGAAACTGCTATGGCTTCACTCAATGCACTCTTTTTTTCAGGCAGTCCATCAACAGCAGCTATCTGTTGTTTTCTAATAATTAAAATTACTAAAGAAATTAAAAGATACTGATTGGTAAACCACAGTTAGTTTGGAATGGGTGGATAGTAATCTTGTACCTTGATGAATGCTGTCTTAAGACCCTTCGTTTCAATTTATTGAGGGTCATGTAAGGACTCTGTTCATAAGAGTGCTGATGCATTCTCTCAATGTAGTGGGCTGCATTTTGTTCCATATGTAATGTAACAAGACCATCGGCGACCAAATCCTTAACTGACTCATACCGTTTGTCATTAGCACGTACGTAAAACTGACCATCAAAGTAAAGTTTATAATGGCTAACTTTCTTGTTGAATCTGAAATCAATGAGCAGCCCTTCAGAACTCAGAAATGTGGAATTTTTACATTTCTACTATGTATCCTTAACTTACCGCAACGACAGTGTGTGGAATCCATCATTGCCAGCACTGAGACGAACCAAATAGTCCCCATCATCTCTTAGAAGGCGAAGGGCATCTTGATGTGACAACACACCATGGAATTCCCCTCCAAATTGAGCTGGTCTTCCTGGGACAGGACCATCGGCTACGATAGCTTTAGCTTTGGGTGCCTCTTGTTGAAGGCGGTACACTATGATGAACAAAGAATATAATATGTTAAATAGATCTCAAGTCACGTGTACACCTCATCGCAAAAACAAGTTCAAATCAAATACTTACAATCAGATTTCCAGACTTTGCTGGAAAGTGGTGATGTTGGACTTAAATCTAGAGTAGAGCAAAAATGAGAGTTAGGTTAACTTTGACTAAGAAAACTAAAGCTGAAACGACAGTTGTTTCAAATACATTAAGATTGTTTTAAGGACTGAAAGGTTGTTGTTGACATCGAGTGTCACAAGTTGTTTTTGTATGACCTAATACCCGTCAGACCAAAATTAGGTTACTATAATCATTCAAAGAGACGGACACATACCTGCAGGAACCATGACAATTTAATGACAACAACAAGAGTCACATAAATATGCAATCAGCATAATTAATCCACACATTAAAAGCGTTTTAAAGAACAAACATAATAGGTTTTTACTTTCTTCAGTGAAAGCGAAAGTGTTTACATGGTGTTTACAAGTGGCGGACGCCGCCTCGTCTCCCCCCGACCCCCCCTCCCCTCCCCTATCGTAGTAGTAGATGGCGGTGACAGAAAATAGAAGAAACTGAAAGTAAGAAGGAAGAAAGAAGGCGTAATGGCGAAGTAAATAAAGCTTGCGATCAGCAGCATTGTTGTGAAGAACGCTTAAAGTTTAAGCGTATATTTTGGTTAATTATTATTTTCAACTGTTAGAATTTTAACTCGGTGCTCAGGTGAATTTTCTGTATTTCTCATTTGTCCTTTTATTTTACTACAGTAATGGTAGGGACGGTACCGTCATTTAACACCTCTTTGCGGCAATTTTATTTTTGTATCATTTTTATAGGTCTTATTGAATGTTTCAATCGACTAAATGCAATTATTTATTTGAATTTGATACGCTATTTTACTTTATTCTTTGGAATTTCCATCATTTTTTTCAGTTATCAGTCTATGAGTCATTCGGTCTCGGCACTCTAACCTACACTTGATTGTTCATTCATTGTTTTCGACTTTGCTCCACTATCAGTTTATCAGCAAACATTTGATAATCCTTATTAAAACCCAAAATCATGTAATTTTTGGCTTACTTTTCAATTTTAATCTGACATGTTTTTTATTGTCTTCATTTAAATTTGCAGGAACTGTTTTTATCAAACCTAATATAATCATGTCTTCTGGACGTCCAATTAAATGTGTTGTCGTTGGAGATGGCACTGTTGGTAAAACCTGCATGTTGATATCATACACCACTGATAGTTTTCCTGGTGAATATGTTCCCACAGTGTAAGTATTAGTTGTAGCATACAATGTTAATTCTTCTTTCCCAAGTTCTACTTTGTAATCAAATTTTCTTGCCTTATGTATGTCCTTAGATTTGACAATTACTCCGCCCCCATGGTTGTAGATGGTATTCCTGTCAGTTTAGGGCTTTGGGATACAGCAGGTCAAGAAGATTATGATCGCCTACGTCCTCTATCCTATCCCCAGGTACAGATCCTCTTGATTTCTTTCTCTCCGCTAATTATAATTTCTTTCAAATGCTATAATGGTATTGACCTATTTTACAGACTGACGTCTTCCTCATCTGCTTTAGTGTAACAAGTCCTTCATCTTTTGAAAACGTAACTTCAAAATGGTATCCCGAAATAAAACATCATTGTCCAGATGCTCCAATGATTCTTGTTGGTAGGTCACTAATAACTTTGTAAACTTCTCATTTTTCCTGTACTGTTATGCTCGACCATTGAACTATGATTGTTTCTTAATTTCAGGTACCAAAATTGATTTAAGAGATGACCGTGAAACACTTACTCTTCTCTCAGAGCAAGGTTTATCGCCAATTAAGCGAGAACAAGGTCAAAAGCTTGCTAATAAAATTCGAGCAGTTAAATATATGGAATGTTCTGCACTTACTCAGAGGGGTTTAAAACAGGTACATAATATCAAACTTTCCTACTTATAAAATATTAAGAGTGACTCTGACTAGCCAAAACTGCAGGACTTTGTTAGAAGTTAGAAGTCTACCGTAAAGGATGCTAATATTATTTTTATTGCTATTATTTATCTTTACTTTCACTTCCTTTTCAATGACATTTGTGATATAGATTAAGAGACATTAATCCACTGTCTACGCAGATGATATTTTTAGTAGGACTTTCAAATAAACTGAATAGCTTGTGGGGCTCTGGTGGTGCTTTCCATAATACTCCTTCATTTGTTTAAATGAATTAGATTAGGTGGTTAGTTTAGGTGGCGATCATATAAAGTAGCCTCTTAAGTATCTTTTCTGAAAACAGCTCATATCTGTATGAAGCTACTAGGTACTACCTTTAGCTGTTCACTTTCATTAAGTTTTACTTTCTCAATTACAGGTATTTGATGAGGCTGTGCGTGCTGTTCTTCGACCTGAACCACAGAAAAGAAGGCAGAGAAAGTGTATTGTCATGTAAGCTCTTCACATACCAAAAGTGACAGATTATCTTGCATCTCCATCAAGGTAAATAGGAATTGTGCTTCAGGGTACAATAGCTAATCAGACACACCATCCACAGCTTTGCTCAAGTGTCCAATATCTCATACATCACAGTTCCAATATACATATTTCACTTTATTTAAAGAGAATGATTTCTTTTTTTTTTTTTAAACAAGAACTTGTACTGCAAACTTGCTTGAGGTTCAGAACACATTCTAATAAGTGCCATTTTTTAAAATATTTTTTATCTTATGCTGTGACTTCTTGCTGTTTCTACTTTGTTGGAGAACCCAAGTGAAATTTTTACTTAGCCGTGACATTATGTTGTGGTTTTATAGTTTGTCAGCAACAAATCTTTCTGGCTTTTCAAGGCTTCTTCAAAATACAAAAAATACAGCAGTGGGGAAAAACTCTGAAAAATGGAAGTAGTTAATCAATTTCTACTGTGTTTGAGCTAATCAGCTTCATTTGGTAATGTCCATGAAATTTGTAATAAAATTAGGTATGTTGTTCATATCTATACACATTCTTGTTAGTCTAAATTTTTAAAACTTTGGTGTATCTTATTCCACTGTGGATTGCCATGAGAATATGAAATCTGTGATCACACAGATTTTTAATCCCAATAGTTATTTCAATGTACAAAATAAAAATAACTGGCTTTGATGGGCACTCATGTGCACTGTTCCAATGTGCAATGAATCAAGTTTTTTAATAAATTCAACTTTCTTTCTTATTTGATTTAGAAATATGAATAGATGGAGCCTTTTACTATCTTGCTTCTATTCTATTCTTGTTAAACTACATGTGTGTCTTATTAACATGTAACTCGGACTTGAAATTTTTCAATTTATTTTGATAGTTTTCTCTTAATTTATAAAACCTCATACTCATTTTTGTACCCACTTACAATTATGTGTAGTACATATGTTTGTTTGTGTGTTTTCTTTATCGACTGATTTGCACAATATGTTTTCTCTAATTTATTTTCCTTTGTATATTTGACATCTTTGTGTCCATTAATTTTATTGACTCTATCCTTCCTATTGTGTTACATAGTTTAATTTGTTCCTTCCTAATGTCCCAACATAGCTGTTATTCTTGTTGTTAAAAAATTTTTGCTGATCTTGTGACAGTTTCTACCTCCCATTTGTAAAGCAGAGTGAGTTTATAGTGGTTGGGTGTTGTTTGGAGCTGTCTAATCCAAACATCTCCTTCTGTTTGTGAGGTTGTTAGCTTTAGGCAATGGTCCTATTGGTTCGATTGGATGTAAATTTTTTTAATCACTGCCTCCACCATCATTGTTCAATCTTGATTGCGGATGTCCCCTGCTTTAAATCTGACATTATGTTTCTGTCACTAGATGATGAATTAGCTACATGACATCTTTTTACACTGCTTTTTTGATAAGTCTGATGATATGTGATCATGTATCCCCTTTTTTCCTTACTCATTTTATCTCTATGAGTGTGTGTATTTTCTTTTCCTGTTTAACTTATTTGCACTCATGTGTATGGTTTTGCAGTGTGAACTTTTTTTTCTTCTGAAGTTAATTTATGTCAGTAGGCTTGATGTTAATGTATTGGTAGCATATTCCAATGCTTGTGAACCGCTATCTCTCCCCTCCTATGCAATGGGGAAAGCATGTGCAGTAATATGAATGAACTTTAAAATCTCTTCCACTCAGTTCCCACCTAGTCCCAAAAAACATTTGGGGTGAAATTGATTGTGAGAGCAAGCTCAATATTGATGGCATACCTTTAAATGCCCAATGATTCACTCATTTCGGATTTAAATAAGTTCAGTTTTGCCTAATCATAAGGTTTTTGGTTAAATATCCCATTCATATATCAGTAAGATAAGATAACCAATTTCAAAATCAATATGCTACCAATTTATCCTAGCCACAGCATTTAGAGGCCTCAATATGGTACACTTTTCACACTAGTGTTGTATATTTGTTTCAATAAGTTTACAGCACCTGTGAACCACGTCATTGGAGGTGCTAGTCAGAAACCAAAGTAGGCTGTAGTTGGTAAACTAGAGTGTTGCCTTGTTATAACATAATCTAGTCAGTGTATGCCTATGTTTTGATTTTTAGCACATACACTTATATCCCAAATGTATTAATTGTTTAGGTGTTACATTCAGACATGTCGTAGAGCAGAGACCAAACAGTACGCTTTGTATTCTGGTTCTGAATTTGTTCCTCAAGATTACATTGTTGATACTTTTGATTGTTCCTGTGCTCAACCACTTTTTAAAGAATGGTGTAAGAGATGAAGCTGCTTTCCCTCTGGCCTAGCAGGCCTAGGTCAGTGAAAAGGGCCAGATTTAACTTTTTATCCACATTAGGTCAGTTAAAAGAGGATCAGAACCAACTTTTATTCACATTCTTGGTATTCCTCAATGCTTTGTCATAATTAAACTCCATGAATTTTACAGTTTATGGGCAACATTTATAACCCATTGAGTGATTCTAAATTAATAATTTATTGTGTGAAATACTAACAAATTGCAGACTTTTGTGAATTTGTATATTTGACCATTTTTTTTACAGACACTTTGACATGTTTGTCTGTGATCCACCTGCAGTTCTGCCTAGCAGTTAATTTCATATATTTTGGGTATTTTACTATTTTCATGTTGAGTTTTCCATCTTTCTTCCTTTTATATCAGTGTCATGTTTTACTTTAGTAATGTAACCTGTCAACCCTTGTGACCAGCAAGATGAATGTTTATTTGTCATTTGTAATATTACTACATATATATTATCTATATAAACAATAAATTAATACATTTCAATTTGACTGAGGAATGTTTAACTTATGTCATCATTGAACTCTTGGTGCGTCTGGCGTTAATGTCTCTCTGTTTTTTCATTGGCCCTGCCAATTTTGTCTTCCTGAAGTAATTGGTCCAGATTTTCATTGGGCGGGCTGGAGGGTAGGGTGGCTCTATATCGTCTACTTCGGACGCACCGTACGGCTTCCGATATGCTCTCGCTCTATTCTCTCGAGTGGCTTTTTCACGACCCTCACCCCTTCCCAATTTTTCCCCGGGATAAGGCTGCCTTAATCCTCGGATTGGACGTTTACTGTAAAAGAAATATTGCGAACGGTTGTTTGCTCTGTAATCGCGAACCAATTGCGAGCATGATCCTATTGAATTCGAGAGAAATTCTTCGCCATTGTAAAGAAATTGTCTCGTGAGCTTTCAAAGCAGCCAAATCCCTCCAAAGATTCTTTGAGTCTTGAAAGGGTGAGTCTGGTACGCTAACGTGTTCATCATTAGCCAACCTGATTTTTGAAATTGATTGAAGTTTCTCTTTGTTTCAGAGTTCCGGACTGCGCGCTAAGTCCTTCCCCGCCGTGTTTGTCACCTCCTTTCCCCTCTCCCCGTGCCGTGCCCCCTCCTCCCAGCTCCCCGCCCCCCTCCATTATCTGCATCTCCCCCCCCCCCCCCCCTTTCCTCTCCGTCCGTACCGAGTCGAGCTCGCCGGTCCCGTCTCCAGTCCCATCAGTCAGCTGTTTTGACCGGGCGGCGAAGGAGCAGTCGGTCGTGGTCAGCGAATGGGTTAGGCGGTTTGGAATCAGAACGAGGACAGTGCCGGAACCGTCAAATACTTTACGCTTCCATCGTATCCGCGCCGATCGTCTAGAAGATCAAGCTCCTCGTCTCGTGTGGGCCAGACCAACAACAAGATTAGTTAACTTCCCATCCGCGTTACATTAGCCATCATTAATTTATTGTTTACCTTCAACATCATCGTAGCCCTAATTCATTGCCTTGTTACCATCTGCTAGTTTTATTTGTCTCCCCGTACTTACCCGTAGTCAGTATGCTGGGCTATGAGTTGATGCCCGAGATGGCCGGCCTGCTGCCCGGTATGGCCTCGGACGCCGTGTCCGAGGTGTCGACGCGCGGCTCTAGTATGTACAGTGACTCTCGCGAGGATTTGCGGGACTTGGCCGCCAACCTGGGATTGCAAGAAGATCAGCTGTTCCAGGATAGATTCCGTGTGGACCGTCGTAAGCTGGAGCACATGCTGCTTGGTGAGCTGATAAGCCCTTGGTAGGGAGGGGGAGGGGCGGGGGTTTATTTTTTTGACTAGCATCTATTGAACAGAACCCCTGAGTTCTCCGCCCCGTTTCCCTTAAATTCTGAAAATAGTGGTGCGATGGCGTCCCCGTTTTTACTCGTTTTAATCTCATATATTGCTTTGAACACCACCTGCAGGTGACACTCCGACCAAAGAGACTGCTGCAGATTTCTTCCAGCGGGTAAGTGCTGTAGACTTTTTCTTTTAGCTACGATGTAGTGGCTCGTACCCCCCCCCCCCACTTTTCCCCAGCCCCAGTGTTTGCCAGCGAATATTGCTGCGATAGCCGTGAGCTTTAGTCGGCACACTAGTGCGCCTGTGTGTTAGGCAACCCAGTCGACACCCCGGACATGGGGGTGCGCTGCCCAGCCAGGAATTCTAAAGCTACCCAGATAGCAAAATGGAGCAAACTGCATTCGAACCGCATTATATGTTCCATCTGAAACGCACATTTTAGGCGCCTACACGCGTTTTAGGCGCTTTTTAGATTGGACACACAATGCACATTTTATGCAGCTCTGCTACCTGGGATAGAAGACGTCTAGAGTTGTTTAAGATCTATTTTCAGACCTCATGGACGTCTACGTCAAACTCTACGTGGTTCAAAAGTAGACATATACGAACTTTGGACGCTTTCTAGACATAGCATTTCGGAGTGGGTTGGCAAGTACCGGGTGTCCAGCCGCACCGTGTTGTGGCCTAGGCAACCATTGCACTTGTGGTGCGAACCAGAGTGGTCTTCCCCCTCCGCACGCCCCGCCGGCCCCGCCCCCCGGCCCTCCCCCGCCGCTCGCGCTGTCCCCGTGTCCCTCGCGGGCCACCAGCACAACTCCGCGGGATGGTGTCCGACTCGGAACTCACCCCGCCGCGGTCAGCCGGGGCGCGACCAACGTACCTGACTTGTTTTAAATTCCGGATATGACTTTTGCCTTCGCTCTCAGCAAGGTGGGTGAGCCAGTGTGTTGAAGGGAGTTGAGAGTTGGCGTATGCTGCGCTCACGACCTACGACTTCCAGTGCTTGTAAACTGCTTGCTGCCCGTGATTTTTGTGCACCTTTGTTTGTTCGTGTGGTTTAAGGTGGATTTGCGATAGCAACGTAGCAAGCGTAGTTCTGCCGCTAGCGTTTAAAGAACGCTCGTAAGGTCCTCTGCCACCCTCTTCACCTTGTTCCGATTACTTCCCTATCGTGAATTCAACGCTACCGTTGATGATACGCTCGCTGCGTTCCGATCGTACCCCCCCCCCTTTTACAGACCCCATGTTACGTAGTTTAGGGGCCTGGCCCTAATCCTCGCCGCCTCTCTCGCGCCTAGACGTGACTCGCCGGTAGGGCTCATAGGTCATGGGATGTCTTTCCCCTTCTCTCTCGCACCGCGCTCTACGCTGTGCCGGCTGTATGCCGGCTGTGCCCTACCGTGGCGTGCCACACAGCAGCGTGCATTCAGTGTTGACACGCCTTTTCGATCGGCTGCTGTTGGCCACCCGCACCCGTGTCTCCCAGTGACACACCAGGCCAGCCGTTTCGGACCGCGCGGTGCACAGTGTGTAGGGCTGGCTCAGAGGGAAGGACAGGCGACGCAGGCGACTCATGCTGCTCGCCGGATGAGTGGGAGTCTGCACCCGTCAAGAATAAATGTTCCGGTTATCATAGTTTGCTTGCTTTGCAGATCATGGACGAGACCAACACCCTTATAATCTGGCCAGCTCGACTAAAGATTGGATCAAAGTCCAAAAATGGTGCGTTTCTTGCGGAGGGTGTTCTGTGTCAACCACACGCTTCTTTATATTCTGATCTGCTGTTAATGAAAAATATGTTGTTGTTTTTTCTATAGACCCTCACGTCAGGATCGCTGGTCGACCCGAAGACGTGAAAGAGGCCAAGGCCAAGGTGATGTCGGCTCTGGATGTAAGGGTGAGTTGATACTTCGCCTGTAGACATTATTTTTATACAAGAGCCAAACTCATGCGTTTTATCTAATCTTAGAGCAACAGAGTGACAATGAAGCTGAACGTGAGCTACACTGACCATTCACACATCATTGGAAGAGGTGGTTTGACTATCAAGAGAGTCATGGAGGATACTGGTTGCCATATTCATTTTCCTGACTCCAACCGCAGCAACCCCATGGAGAAGAGTAACCAAGTTTCAATTGCGGGTGATTTGGAAGGAGTAGAGCGTGCCCGTGCTCGCGTCAGGGTTAGTAATCACTTAAAAATTGAAACTGCAAAAAGAGTATGATGGGAGTTCTAATATCTAATCTAATATTTTGTTTGTTCTAGGAACTCACCCCGTTGATGTTCAGCTTTGAATTGCCTATTGTTGGAACCTTACAACCTTACCCTGATCCTGAGTCTCCATTCTTGCTGTCTGTTCAAAAAGAGTATAATGTACAAGTGATGTTCCGCACTCGACCCAAGTTGCATGCCACTTTGGTAGTTGTCAAGGGATGTGAATGGGAGGTGGCTCAAGTTAAGGAGGCTACTTTGCTGCTTATAAATCACATGTGTGATTCACTTGCTGTAAGTATCAATTATTATATATATTACAAAATTGTTTCTATTTCATCAATACCATAGTAATTCTTTTGTCTGTTCCATAGAATCAGGTGCAAGTGCAGATGTCAATGGAAATTTCTCCCCAGCACCATCCTACAGTTGTTGGAAAAAACAACAGCAATCTTAAAATGATTATGCATCGCACTGCTACACAGATAATGTTTCCTGACGCTTGTGATCCTAATATCCCATCAATCAAGAAGAGTAATGTATTGATTACAGGAGTCATTCATAATGTGTACATTGCTCGGCAGCAATTGCTTGTGAGTATTTCTCTGAAATGGGTGACTAAACATTGTGTCTTGGTTTTAAGTATAAATGTATATTTTTTTCATTTGCAGGGCTCTCTTCCCCTTGTTTTGATGTTTGATGTTCCAGATGAATCTATTTCCATTCAGAATGACCAAGTTGCTCTCCTTATGCAAACCCATGATGTTCTCATAACAATTCGTCACAAGCCCAAGCAGAATAGCATGTCAATTATTGTGAAAGGCATAGAGCGCAATGCTAGTAAGATCATCCACCCCAAAAGTTTTTCATTATCTTCTTTCTTGAAATAATTTTTACTCCTGGTTCTATATTTTAGATAAAATCTACGAAGCCCGCAAGCAGCTCCTTAATCTCAAAGACGATAATTCTAAGGCTGACATTCCTCAATCTTATCAATTGATGGATAGCCCATCTCTGTATGACCGCAATGCAAATGTTGTTAAAGGTATCGCAATGTGTGTTAAATGACATTCTCTAAAGAGGTATTATGAGTCTAATATTTGGTTCTGAAATTTTCTAGGTACCTCTGCTGCTTCTGCTGCTGCTGCTAGTCCTTTCAGCTTGTTGACTATCAATACTAGTAACAACAACAACATCTTTAACATGCCATCACCAACTTCTCTGTCACCTGGCATCTCTCCTAGTCTGATGTCTTCGAGTCCTAGTATGTCTCCTATGGCATCTCTTGGTTTGCAATGGAACAACTACAGCTTGCTTCCTTCAGCACATGAGCCGAGCCAAGCCTTTTCTCAGCATCAGTTTTCCCAATTGATGAGGTCAACATTGTCACAACATAATCACCAATATCAGCATCACCAGTCTCACCATCACCAACAACAGCAGCTACAGCAGCAGCAGCAGCAGCAGCAGCAAGAGTTGTTGCTTCAACAACTTTTGCCAAGGTTTGTTAGGTTTTAATGTCTAAAAATTCAATTTATTCTTCCTGTCTGCATTATTTTGCTTTCTTTCTTTTAGAATGCAGCATGCCACCCTTTCTGGCCCTCCATCGGACGGTGGTTGCACTGGAAGCTGCTCTTCATCTCTTGGCTACCATAGCCGCCCAAGTAGTTCTCAATCTCTTGATTATCAAGGTTTATCCTTAAATCATTCTTTATACCCTTTTAATACAGTTCCAGTTATTTGTTAAACTTACTTATTTATTTTTATTTCTTGTAGTTCACTCCAGCAGTAATGGTAGTCCGACGGCCAGTCCGCGTGTATCTTCTCCACTACACTGCTTCAATGATTCAAGAGGTGCCTCTTCACTCCATCCTCTCCCTTCATTTTTTTTTAATTTTAGGAAATCAAATTCTCAATAATTTGAACTTGTTTCAGATGCCCGTAATAATAGTATTTCAGAAAATTCCGAGGGTAGCTACAAGAGCTCAGACCATCAGAAGGTTTTGACTTCTGCTCTGGAATATCAACGCAAGAAAGCACTAGCTGCAAAGGGCAAGTATAATTCGAGTAAAATTCTATTACATTACAAATTTAACATCTAAAGAAAAAATCTCTAATTTTTAAATATTTCTTCTCACTTTTTTTCCTACAGCCATGCAAATGAAACCCATGCCTGAGGTTCTGCGTGTTCCATCATCTACTTGGTCTGGCTATGGATTCAGTCAATCAAGCCCTAGCAATGCCTTAAAAGAACAGTTCAAGAAAGAGAGAATTATTCCTGTAATTCTATTTTACTATTTATTGGAAGTTATTTCTAACTACGATTTTTTACAAGTTTATTTTTAATTGTAGGACGCACTGAATTCAGACTGCTGGAAAATGTCTGCTCAAGAAAACTTGAGCTCACCTTCTAGTTCTTCATTTCCATCTGTATCTGACCTGGGTGTAACACCAGGGCCTGTATCAAGTACCAAGGGTAGAGACAGTCCTTTCAGCTCTAGCAGCTATCTTGACTCAGTGCCATCATCCTCCCGTGCATCTGTTTCTTCTATGAAAACAACTGATCTTACCTCTCTCCTCATTTCCATTGGCATGGAAAAATACATTAGTAAGTTGTAGAAATCTATTGAAAGAGCTGTTTTCAATTTGGTTATTTGACAGTGTTCTAACTGGGCTTTATTGATTTCAGATGTTTTCAAGGAACATGAAATTGACCTGAATGTCTTCATGACCCTCACTGATAAGGACTTGCGTGATGTTGGTATAACCACATTTGGAGCACGACGCACCATGCTAATGGCAATATCACGTAAGTTGCTCATCTCCAATAATACTCTACAGCCTGTCGTCCTGTACTGATGTTTGTCCTTAATACAGAACACAAAGGACAAGGCAGCCCATTCCGTTGCAGTGCAGCACCTGGTGCAGAACGCAAGGGATCCTCATCTACTACTGGAACTAACAGCCCCTCAGACTTATGGTAATGAAATCCATGAATTGAGTTGCAAAATGTACTACTTACCATCCCCCTAAGTTTGTTTAGCCAATTTGGTAGTAAATGAATGACATGAAATTGTTTAAAAATTTTCTGGATCATGTATGGATTGGGTGTTAATCTTTTTTATATGCTAGTTGCTTGTCATAATGGTAAGGTAACTGCTTTTCTAATGTTTTCCTGACCAAAGTTACTGTTAAAGATACCTGTTTTAATGTTATGGAACTACCCAAAGCCAAGTGATTGAATATCTTTATATTGAGTGTTCTTTTTGAGTGTTGCCTTATGAAATGACACGGGGCACATTTGGTGGATGGGCTGTGGTATTGCTTTACTCATTGGAGATGAGTTTGATTTCCAAACTAACATTGTGGCACTAATATGGTGGAAGTAAAACTATTTTTAAATTAAATTTTATAGGAATAAGCCAAAAACATTTTATGAAAATGAGAACACAAAAATGCAGTTTTAAATTCAATGTAAAGTTGTTTTTGGAATTTTGTAACTTATTGGAACACAACATCTCTATAACAATGATAGCAACACTTGCGTTTGTCAAGAAAATGTCTATTTTTACAGGGATTGTTTTAACTTATCCCTTCTCCTCAAAGGATAACCTGAGCAGTGGTGGTTTTATGTAAAACTTTCCTACTGTCTTGTGTTATGAAAACTAGTCATGTGATTAGTGTCATTGTTCAAGGTTTAGTATTGACGATGCATTCTAGACGTTCATGAAGTATTCATATGATATATTGTGATCTATCCCTGGATTGATGTACCTATATGTATGCAAGTAATTCAGTCTAGATTTAAAATGATTGATTCTTAAGTCTGCATTCAGGCTTTACTCTAGACAGCTATTACCTGCATCCCCTTGACTGTAAATTACTTCAAATTAACAGGGTCATTATTTTTATGATACAAGACCTTGTCCTTTTTCATGATATGGCTTTCTAGTCTTATATTTGTTATTCAACTTAAGTGCCAAAGTGATATACCCTAGTACTAGTATAAATTATTGATATTTGTTTTGATTTAGTTATTGTTTCTTTAATGCATGTATAATAATGAAATTGTAAAACACGAGTGTTTACCACAGATTTTCTCAATTAATGGGAATGTGTGTTGTAACCACTGGTGTTTTTAAGCATGTTATATTTAGAAATATTTTTCTTGTTTTTGTTTCTTTCATAGTTTGTTTTTCTGCACTTAAGAGCTTGTGATTTTGTGAGTTCTTAGCAAAAAGAGCAAGGGTGCTTGTTTTTTGGCTAACGGAATGAGTAATATGCAAGTGCTAGTTTGTTCTATTTTGAATGTGTTTTGGGGAAGGTGTTTGTACTAAGTTTGACTGACAGGCCTCTATGAAATTCTTCTGTCTTTAGATGAGTTTTCATACTGATTATTTTATTTTAACATGCTGGTTATTTATTGTAGATGAAGTTGGTTTTGCCATGGTTTCCTCATGCATCTGGTACATATATTAGCAGAAACTCTTACCCAAAATTAAATCTATTTTACATAATTGGGTCATACCAGCTTGATGTTCTCTTGCTTAATTGAATGGTGAAGGAGCCTCTATGAATTTCTATCTACATAACTGTTCAATTAATTTAATTTTATCAATCTTTCGGATAATTTTAGCTTCAGATGTTTTTTTTTAATGTCTTCCAATTGCTTGGCTATGGATTGTAATGATTTGACTGATGACGAGAGGATGGATTAATCTAAGTTATTCGTGTTTGTTTTGCTGAATGTTTAGACTGTAAACAGTTATTGAATTATGAGGAGAGATTGACTTTTGTCATGTTAGCTTTTGGTACCGTTGTTCAAATATGTTAAATCAAACTGTGTAAGTGAGCATGATAGTGCATTTATTCTGATCTCATTTGACTTATATTTTGCTCTTGATTTGTTGAATCTGTCAGATAGTTTCTCGTACAATTGTTTGAGCACCTTTCTGTGATTTTGTATTAGTGGCTAGTGTTTTGGTAAGGTATTCCAAATGCTTGTGAACTACGTAATTCAATCTATGGTTTATTTTGATATTAAAATCTCCTCCTTACTGAAGCTGTTTTGTTTTCTTCAATCTGTTCTACATTTTACCCAACACTTGTTATTACCAGAACTGAAATACCTCGAGAAACGGATGCATTGAAATCCTGCACCTTTGGCTCCTGCCATGCTCCACTTCACACAATTGGAATTCCCGGCGGGAAGAGCGAGCCATTTCCCAACACCTTTATTTCCATGCTCAAAGGCGGTTGCAAGTGACGTCACAGAAGTTGCATACAGCACAGCTCGGCGAGGAGGAGGAGGTGCCTGTCCAAGTACTGCGTGGATGTTTTGACAATTCCTCTGTGTTTTTATTCTCGGAGTCTGTCGGTGATTGTGTCTACGCACGCCTTCGATCTCGGGATATCGTGCTTTCCAAGGTGAGTTCTTCTCCAAACCGTAGTGACGGAGAGAGTGCGACTCCAAGTGATGGTGCCATCGATCTGACATTGGCTAGGCAGCTATGGCCTTTGACGGCCCTTGATTTACTCGATAATTTACGTTTGTTGGCGAAATGAGAGGGGCACTTTTCGTCTTCTCTTTTATATTGAAGCCTACCGCTTTCTCGCCGTGAGTGTCACTTTCAATGCGGTGGTGTTGTCCTGACCCCTTATCACCTGGAATCGCATTAGTTAGGTGTGACGTCAGACTGCGGTATCTTTCAACCGTGTCGTTTTTCGTGTTTTATTGATAAGAAATAGGATCGTGGTTATTTGCTACTTTATTTCGTTGCGTTATTTTTCAAACCTGTACTTTTAGTCACGTATTTAGCAGGCGCTGGGGTCACACTAGTTGTTTTACTGGATGGAGCTTTTGACCAGGGACTCGAAAGAGGTTAGGAAATGTGATTCCTCTTGTCATTATGAATAAATACAGATTCTTATATTCTTAAAGTGCTCCCTATATTATATTACTATTTAATCTTATTTTTTTATTTGGTTGTTATCTATTTGATAGGCTTAACCGTTGACTCGTTACAAGGTTATGTTGTCGATGTTTTTGTTTGCGCAATGACATATTTCCTGTTCCCTGTGGTTTAGTATTACATGTGCTTGGTCTCAATGAGTCTGAGTGAAAAGCTTAGCTCAGTATCTGCTTTTTCTTGTCAAATATGAACACAAATATGCTGTTTAATGCTCAATAGGCGTGAGTATCTATTGCGCATCAATACTGATCCATTTTGTACATCATATTTTTGGATAAAATGTAGTGATAACTGTAATGAATTGCAACTGTAACGCAATGAGCAAGTTGTAGGGGTCATATTCTACTTTTATTCTTTCTTCGTGTCACAGTATGGTAGAATCAATTCTGCCTGCCTGCCTCTCTACCCAGCCCCTACACGACTTTACACAGACTTCACCTGTTCCTATTATTTAGTTTGAATTTGCCGCTACATTTGGGAACTCTAGAAAACATTGCAGTCAATGACATTCAATTTCTCTCCTGATTTTTGAAACGCCTGCTTTTTTAAAATCCAGATTCATCACTAAAGAAGTATAAGCACACCTCTTCTATGACATTTGTCAGAGTTGAAAGATGCAGCTTGGCCTTTGAGTGTTGTAATTGGACTGCCCTTCTAGAAATGTCATGCAATTTTTCCTCAGAGCAGTATAGGTTGCCTCGGGAGTAATGATGCTGTGACAGCAACTTGGAACTCCTGGCTTATAATAACGTTGCGCTCTGTGTTTGTTTGTCGTTTGCGTGTATAATTGGGGCCTTTGGGTCTTCACCTTGCCTATAGCTCAGCCCAGCCAAGCGTGTCAGCAGCCCCCGCTACGCCCCGCTTCACGGCGCCACACCCCGCCCCGCCCCAGCCCCGCCCCTGCTTCGCCCCGCCACGTCCCGCCCCGCCCCGCCACGATGCCCTGCGACGCCCTCCGACGCCCCCCGGTGCACCCCGATACCTCCCGATCGCTACCGATACTCCACCGCGCCGCAGCCGTCCTTTTACCCGTTTGCTAGGGACTAACAGCAGCCCACGTGCATGGCGTCGCGCTGCCCGGGCGCAAGGCCGGGCCCTGGCCGGGTTGGTGTCGGGGCACCCTAGCGCGCTATAGCGGCGCTGTAGCGGCGCCCGCAGGCCTGCAGGCCGGGCCCCGCACCCCTTAGCGCGCGCCCCTGCAGGCCCCTCGCCACGTGGGGCTGGGGCCTGCCTGCTGGTCACCCTAAGGGTAGGGCGGCCCGCCCCGCCCTCCGCGCCCCTCCGCGAGCGCCCCACCCCTCTCTCCGGCGCCCCACCCCGCCGCGCCCCACGCTACGCCGCTCCACCCCCAGCTACCCTGTGAGATCAATATGGAACCGCTGAGCCTGCTGCCGCCCCTGCGCCCGCCCCCAACTCGCCCCGCCCCACCCCCAACTCGCCCAGTCGCGCGCCTTCGCCTTTGCGGCCCGGGGCGACCCTTTTACCTTCGGGTCTGGGTCGGGAGGGAAGGAAGGTCGCGGGGTCTACCCTGGCGGCCCTGGCGGCCATGGGCCCTGCTCTGGCGTGACTGCCCCCGGCGAGTTGGCCTCAGTCCCTGGCCCCACCTC
>NW_026267450.1:193528-194856 GCF_000697945.3 Frankliniella occidentalis
CTTCTCTCTCTCTCTCGCGGACTCCAAAATGCTTACGGTCAACGGGATGCTAATGCAAAAAGTACATTATTGTGTTGTAGCGTCAGCGCCTCCTTCCGCTGCTGCCAGGTAGGTCGCGGGCGCCTGACGGGTAGGCAATCGTGGCGGCTGCGATGCGCGGGTGTCTTGCGGGCTGGCCTACCGGGCTGGGCGCTCGCCGCCGCGCGGCCCGGCTTCGGCGTCGTCGAAGACGCGGGAACGGGAACGGGAAACGAGATACGAAGGACGGAATCCGTGAGGACGGAAGTACTTTATTTTTTTATGGATGAGCTTCAAGCCCTTACATCCCTCGTCGTCCCCTTCCGCGCTCGTTTCTGCGCTCCTGGGGGGGTTGGGCGTCGCGGGGCTGGGGCGGGGCGGGGCGGGGCGGGCGCGCAGTGTTTGGGCCGCTGGTGAGGCCGGCCTGCCCGTGCCAGGGCGACAGTTGGACCCTCTCCAAGCGACGGGGCCCTACGCGGGCGGGGCTGGGCGGTGGCGGGGGCGAAGCGGGGGCGGGGGCGGGCGCCCAGTGCCGAGTGCACTCTGGCGCACCTGAGCAGCCATGCATCCCTGAGCTGAGTCCCCTCCCCCCTCCTCTTCTCCGCCCCCGAGCGCAATCCGCCCTCTTACAGAACCACAGCGCGGGCGGGCGGGCACGGCGCGCTCGCAGACAGGGTCGACAAACTCCCCGCAGTGCTTCGCCCGTGCCGCGCCGTGCGCCTGCTGCCCTGCGGGCAATTTCCGGCTCTGTGCGCACACTGTATTCCCGCCACGCCCCGCCACGCCCCGCCACGCCCCGCCACGCCCCGCGCTAACTCACCGGGCTTCAATAACGGTGCCACTGCCCCCTGTCGACAGATGTTTTTCCTGTGCCGTTTTTCCCTCTCTTTCGGCGGATAGTTTTGCAGCGTTGCTCGCCGTGGGGCTGTGCTGCTGTATAAGGGCGGCGGGGCTCTGCTCGCTTCGTGCGCATCAAGCGGAGAGACACGCGAAAAAGCGGGAGCAAGGGCTTATATCTACATTAATTTTACTTTTTACACCCACTTAAAAAGCGTTTACTTTATGATTAGGGGGCTACCTTCGTTGTGTAAAGTGTAACGGTCTGGCTGGCTTGGGGGTTCCTTGTTTCGCGCTGGCTGCCTGCAGCAGGCCATCGGGACCTAATTGACCAAGCTGGCCGAAACAAGAACAACAACGAGCGGACTTTGCCGAGTTTGGTCTCGCCGAGTTGTCACGAGAGGCTGGCCGGGCAGGCCGCCGCGCGACTGACAAACGGGCTGCCAACCCAACCCCTCCTCCTCCTCCTCCTC
>NW_026267450.1:199784-202623 GCF_000697945.3 Frankliniella occidentalis
GGGGGAGTTTACCGATTCTCTGTGCATTTTTCCTCTCGTCCCTTCCTCTACAGAGAGAGAGGGAGTGGGTTGGCCCCCAATGGAACGCACGCCGGGGAGAGTCGCGCTCTGTAATTAAAATGCGAGGTAGTTGGAGCCTCGCACCACCACTGAGGGGCACGGGGGTTAAATAAAAAAGTGGGGAGGAGGAAAAGCGGGAAAAGGAATCGCTCGATCGGAAGGGATGGGATTTGAACCCACTAGCGCGAGGGGGTGGTCGCGCGCGTGGTCCTTGTGTGAAGGCTCGGATTCATACACGGCGTGTAAAAATGAAAAAAAAGAAAGAAAAAAAATCACTCTGCAGACTGTTATTAGTTTTCATCAATATATCTTAAAAGAAAAAAAACCCACTGTGGTTGTAAGAGCACAATTTTTTCCTCGAAGAATTGCAACCCCAGTTTTTCATTCATTTTTTTTTCTATGAAAAAGTTATGTCAGTCGTTGCATCTTTCTTGACGTCTCGACTGTGTAATCAGCGCCGCCGTGGTGTACAGGTGCGGGCGACACTCTGTCGAAAGTTACCCGCGCCGCGCCACGCCAAGCCGCGCCCCGCCCCGCCCACGGCATTAGGCGGCGTGCCACTCGGCCTTCTCGGGCTTCGATTTGGACCAAGGCCCCTCGTTGGCTCGCGTGCTTTATTGCTGCTGCTGCTGCCCGACGAGTGCGCAGGTGTTGTCAACGTGTCACTCGTTCAAAGATTTGTGACTTATCTACGTTTTGGGTATTTGAGGTGGAATGATATACGCCCGAAAACAGCAGTCTTGGCGTGGTCTTTCCAAGTCGATTTTCTTGATTCAACTTTTACTTCTTAATTCAAAGAAACTTTTTCACGCCGGAATTTGCCTTCAATCAAGAATTTATATTTTTCTGGGTACTGATTATAATTGCTGCTTTGATAGACATGGAGCGGAGCTGTATTGTTGACGAAACTATACCAAACACTGGAAAATAAAAGTAGGAATTAATGTTTTCCTAGGGGTGTTAAATTTCAACGGAACGGGGAAAGGTACAAAAACGTCCGCATGTATTAAAATGTAGCACCTTTGGTTGCTTTTCATGCCTTTTCAGGAGGCCTTTGTAAAGGGATTATATAGTACTTGCCACCTTTGTGTTTTCCGGTGAATTCGCGCACAATACGGCGCAATTGTGTGATTTAGATAAAACACGAAGAGAGCGTGGCTCGGCTGGAACCTAACCATATTTCCTAAATGGTCCGACCTTTACGCCCACCACTACCGTGATGACCTAAACACTCGACCAAATCACGGACGTTTAAATGTTCCCCCCTCTGTTGGCCGAATCGCAGTGCTGTAGTATTGGCGTGTCGGTGTACTTACAGCAATGAGTGCTAGTACTACTGTTCGTTCCAACGCGGCGCGGCGGTCCTGCTGCAGTGGAAGTTGACGCTTTTGGTGGTGAGCGGAGCAGCCCCGCGCCGGTCCGGCGCCCCCTCCCCTCTCCCTTCTCTCTCTCCCCCTCTCCACGGGGGAGGCGCGAGGGTGGTGGGCCGGGGTGGCGCAGCGCCGGGGCCGCCCGCCAGTGCGGCTCGAAGGCCCACGCCGACAACGCCGCGGCCCCCTCGCCGCCGCGCTGCGCCTCCTGCCCTCCGCGCCGTTACGCCCCGCGTGCGTGTCCGCGTGCCCGCGAGTGTCCGCGTGCCAGTGTGTCAGTCGGTGCCGAGGGATACAATAAACCTTTACGCGGACAGGAGCGTGCCTGCTGGACTGCTGGTGGGTATCGAGTGCGCCGCGGAGGTCGCGTCGTGTACCGTCCGCTCACGGAGAAAAAGGACTTTCGTTGTTGTAACTAGAGTGTTGGTCAGGCCACCCCCTGAGTTATAAGCATAGAACAGCCCAACGTCCTGATGTATATAATCTGATGTGTTTGGGTAGAGCGTCTAATGACTCAGACAGCACGCCAGAACGTCGACGGGGGCAGACTGAACAACACCATTCTAGTAATCAAAAGCCAAAAGTTTTTGCAGTGGCGACCGCAAATATTTTTGCTTTCTGCCTCTGAGGATGGAAAGGACCGTCAACTGTCGACCCGGGGCTATCATCATATCCGCGGGGGGTTGACAAGACGACGAGGTTCTCCTTGATGAGGTCCTCGACGACGATGATGAGCTTTATACGTTCAGCGTCGCCATAGCCTCACCCCAATGATCTTCGTCATTTCCAGTGAGCCGCATCCTGCCCACACCCAGAAAAATCGTTTCCTGTTTCAAGTAAATTTTTCCTTATTTCAAGTGCACGTTGACACGAGATCAAATTTACTCTTGTAACAGACTGATATTTTCTTTCGAATAAGAGAAAAATCTTATTCCGAAGACAATATTGCCTTGTTTTAATGGTGAAATTTATCTTGTGTCAGCTTGCACTTGAATCAAGAAACTATTTTTCTGGGTGCAGCCGGACCTCGTGCCCCCCTCCCCCAGGCCCCCCGGTGGCGGCGATGGTGACTCGGAGGGCGGGTCTACATACAGCGAGCGCTGCTGTTGGCGCTGACGGCTCCGAAGTGGATCGCGAGACGTGGGATTAACATAATCACCACCGCAAAGCAAGCGGCGAATATAACTGCACGGGAGTTTAATTCGGACGGGAAATGAGAAGGCTCGCCATTTGTTATTCAGCAGCAGCAGCAGCAGCAGTGTCGTCGGGCGCCGCTGCTGCCGCCACCGCTATTAGCAAGGCAAACTCTTTGCGGGTCTGTCGTCAAGCTGTTGTCGGACCACAGCCTCACCGCACCTCAGCCACTGTTGTCCGCTGCGGATCCGGTGAAAAGGGGAAGGGGGTAAGGG